>NC_090754.1:96191428-96318928 GCF_036898095.1 Palaemon carinicauda | reverse complement strand
TGGAAAAGAAGTGATGGCACTTATCAGCAGTTCACCTTCAAGGGTTCTGCAATGTGACAGAGGACGCTCTATCCAGGATAACTCCGATAGAGTCAGAATGGTTCCTAGATACAAGATCATTCTCCTTCATTTTACATCAAGCCCCGGAACTGCAGATCGACCTCTTCGCGATGAGAGACAACAAGAAACTTCCTCGATACGTGGCCCCGTACGAGGACCCTCTAGCGGAAGCAGTGGACGCCATGTCCCTCGACTGGAACAAATGGACAAGGATTTATCTGTTCCCTCCGTCCAACCTGCAGATGAAGGCCCTCAACAAGCTGAGATCTTTTCAAGGAACAGCAGCCCTAGTGGCTCCCAAGTTGCCCCGAGCCACTGGTTCCCGTTGAGATTGGAGTTACATCCGAGGCTGATTCCCCTGCCGGACCCACTTCTGTCTCAACAAGTACAGAAGTCGACTGTCTTCGCTTCATTACAGAAAACCCAAGACCTTCATCTCATTATTTTCTCTCCCTAGCAGTAAAGAAAAGGTTTGGGATCTCGAAAGAGAGTATAGACTTCCTAGAGGAGTATAAGTCCAAATCTACCAGAAGGCAATACGAGTCATCTTGGAAGAAGTGGGTGGCCTTTGTCAAGGCAAGAAACCCAAAGGAAATCTCGACGGATTTCTGCTTGTCTTTCTTTATTCACCTTCATGAAAAAGGTTAAGCAGCCAACACGATAACTACGTGTAAATCTGCCTTAACTAGACCCTTGCTTTATGCTTTCCAAGTAGACTTGTCTAATGAAATTTTTAACAAAATCCCTATGGCCTGTGCTAGGCTCAGACCTGCAGCATCTCCAAGGCCCATCTCATGGTCCTTGGATAAGGTACTACATTTTGCTTCAAGTTTGAACAACGATAATTGCTCTTTGAAAGATTTGACTCAAAAAGTTATATTCTTGTTTGCTCTAGCCTCAGGGGCTAGAGTTAGTGAGATAGTGGCCCTTTCTCGGGAAGAAGGCCATATCCAGTTTGTTGAAACGGGAGAACTAAATCTCTTTCCCGACCCAACGTTTCTTGCCAAGAATAAGCTACCCACTAAGAGATGGGGTCCCTGGAGAATCTGCCCTCTGAAGGAAGATGTCTCGCTGTGTCCTGTGGAGAGTCTAAAGGTCTATCTTCGCAGAACTTCAGACTTCGGTGGAGGACAGCTCTTTAAAGGAGAAACATCGGGCTCAAACTTATCCCTAAACCAACTAAGGGCGAAGATCACCTACTTCATTCGCAAAGCGGATCCTGACAGTACACCCGCAGATCATGATCCTAGGAAAATTGCTTCTTCGTTAAACTTTTTCCAGCTCATGGATTTCGAGAGCCTTCGCTTGTTTACTGGATGGAAGTCATCCAGAGTGTTTTTCAAACACTACGCGAAGCAAGTGCAAGAATTAAATCGATTCGTGGTGGCGGCAGGTGGTGTACTAAAACCTGTCGCTTAGTGCTGCGAGGAACAGTGAATTATGTGGGACCGTAATTCTAAGGGTGGACATATTGGCACATTATAGTGTAACATGGTAAGTGAAATGTCACCAAGGTGACATTATGGACTGTTCCTGTGTACAAAGGTGATGAAACATAGACTGAAAACTAAGTGGCGTGTTTTTTTTACACAAGTGTAGATAGACAGACTTCTCAGAAAGACATTAAAAAAATTATTAAATTTTCATTTGAGTGGCAAAAATTTTTGTTTTCAGGTAAAATAAGTCTTCTTCTTCTTCCCAGCTGGTTCCCATTTTTATATGGGGTCGCCGTTGCGGATGAGCTGTTTCCATCTTTTTCTATCCTGCGCTTCTGCCTCATCAATCCCCTTCTCCTGTAAATCTCCTCTGACACAGTCCCTCCATCTCTTTCTTGGTCTCCCTCTTCTTCTTCTTCCTTGAACCTCCATCTCCATAGTATGTCTCCCAACGTGGTCCTCATCTCTCCTCATCAGGTGTCCATACCATCTCAGCCTCCCTTCCTGCATTCTCTTTGATATTTCCACCACCTTTGTCGACCCCCTTATATAGTCATTTCTTATCCAATCCTCTCTTGTCACCCCAGACATCCACCTAAACATTCTCATTTCTGCCACATCCATCTTCTTCTCCTCTGTCTTCCTCATGCTTGCTGTTTCTGTTCCATACAGCATTGCTGTTCTTACCAATGTCTTATGAAATTTTCCTTTCAATCTCAGTGGTATTCTTTTGTCGCAAAGAACTCCTGAGGCTGCTCTCCAGTTGTTCCAGCCTGCCTGTACCCGATGTTTAACTTCATCTTCCATACCTCCTCCAACATTAACAAATGATCCCAAATACTTAAACTTATCAACTCTCTTTATCTGTTCTCCCCTAAGCTGAATACTTTCTCTATCATCCCCCTCACTGGTGGTACACATATATTCTGTCTTAGATCTACTTATTCTCATTCCTCTGTCCTCCAGTACTTGCCTCCATCTTTCCAATTTCATTTCCAGATCTTCCCTGCTCTCTGCGCACAGAACAATATCATCTGCATACAATATGTTCCATGGTACTGCCTCCCTTACCTCTTCTATTAAAACGTCCATCACTATGTTAAAGATAAATGGGCTCAGAGCTGACCCTTGGTGTAATCCTACTCTCACCTCAAAGCCCTCTGTCTCCCCAGTACTGCTCCTCACTCTAGTAAATACATTACGGTACATCTCTTGTATCAGTCGAACGTACTTCTCTGGCACCCTCCTCTCCCTCAGACTCCTCCACACCTCTTGTCTTGGGACTCGGTCATAAGCCTTTTCAAGGTCAATGAATACCACATGCAGGTCTCTTTGCTTTTCCCGGAATTTCTCCATTAGTTGCCTCAGACAAAATACACCATCTGCTGTTCCCCTACCCTTCATGAATCCCATCTGCTCTTTACCTATTTCTACTTCTTCTCTTAGTCTGGCATCTATCATCCTTTCCAGTATCTTCAAAGTGTGGGACATCAATTTAATACCTCTGTAATTCCCACACTCTTGGACATCACCTTTCCCTTTGAAGATTGGGATCAATATACTCCCTCGCCACTCATTTGGTATCTTTTCCTGCTCAAAAATCTTTATCATGAGGTCATACAGTATATCTACTCCTTCATCTCCTAATGCTTTCCATGCCTCCACAGGAATCATGTCTGGCCCAGTTGCCTTCCCATTCTTCATCTTCCTCAGTGCATTTATTACCTCTTGCCTAGAGAAACTTATTACCTTGCCAAAGTTCGCCTGTCCATCCTCTCTTAGTAATCTATCATTTTCTTCATTTAACAGCTGTTCAAAATATTCTTTCCATCTCTTTACAATATCTTCCTCCTTTCTAATTACTACACCATCTTGATCTTTAATTTGTTTGATGTGTGTAATATCTTTGGTGCTCTTATTTCTAGTCTTTGATAGCTTGATCATCTTGTTTAATCCTTCCTTTGTCCCCAGCTCATTATACACATCATCATATGCCTTAGCTTTAGCTTGGGCTACTACCTTCTTCACCACCTTGTTTTTCTCTCTGAGCCTCTCTCTGTCATCCCCTGACTGTGACTCTTCTCATCTCTTCTTTGCCTCCTTCTTATCTTTTACAACTTTCTCAATTTCTTCACTCCACCACCAACTCTCCTTATCTTCCCATATGATACCAGATGTCTCTCCTAGCAACTCCTTTCCATGCCTTCTCATTACTGCTGCATTTCGTGTCCACCATTCTTGAACATCTTCAATTCCTATATCAATATCCTCCAAAACCCTTCTCTTAAACTCTCTCATTTTATCTCCTTCCCTCACTAGTTTGTACCACTTAATTTTCCTTATCCCTTTAGCTTTAGCTTTTCTTTCCCTTTTTAGGCCTAAGTCCATACATAACAGTCTGTGTTGGGGGCTACATGCTCACCTGGGATAACCTTGCAGTTCTTGACCTCCACCAGCTTTATCCTTTTATACAGGAAGTAGTCTATCTGGGAGCATCTTCCCCCACTCCTATAAGTTATTATGTGTTCCCTTTTCTTCTTAAAGAATGAGTTTACCATTGCCATGTCAAATGACACAGCAAAATCCACTACACTCTCTCCTTCTGGGTTTCTCTCCCCAATTCCATGGCCCCCATGCACCCGACCAATTGCCTCATTCTCACTTCCCACATGGCCATTCAAATCTGCCCCCACTATGACCCTCTCCTGTTCTTCCAGTTCTTGCATTACTCCATCCATGTCTCTCCAGAAATTTCCCTTCTCCTCTTCTGTGCAACCAACTTGAGGTGCATATGCACTTATAATATTCAGAATCTCTCCTCCACAACACATCTTCATTCTGATGATACGGTCATTCTTTCTATGTACCTCTATCACCGCATTCTTCAGCTCACCAGACAGTACTATGCCAACTCCATTCCTACCTTGTTTATTTGCTCCGCTATAATATAGCTTATATCCATCACCCAACTCTTTAGCTTTATTTCCCTTCCATCGTGTTTCCTGCACACACATAGCATCTACTCTCTTTTCCCTCATCAAGTCTGCCACCTCTCTACCTCTCCCAGTCATGGACCCAACATTAAGCTGACATATTCTGAGTCCAAAGGGAGCTCGCTTCTTTAGCTGCACCCGCTCCTGATGCAGTAGCCCTCGCCTTATCACAGAGTTAGGGCGATGTCTCTGTGCGTCGTTTACGGAGTACGCCCTAGCATTACCTCTTTCCCTATTTTGACTCATTCCATTTAAGGTTTTGGCACAGGTTTTTACGGTCGGATACCCTTCCTGACACCAACCCTCCCTATTTATCCGGGCTTGCGACCGGCACCCATTGGTGGCTAGGTTTTTCAGGTAAAATAAGTATTTCTGCTTTATTCTGTATTGTCTATGTTGGTAAATTCTATTTCACTTGCATTTTTATATTATTATGAAATGTATGCTGAATTTCTATTTATTGTCTGACAATAAATGATTAATTGTTTTTCGTGTCTTATTTTGCCCTAAACATTTTTAATAAAGTTATGTGTGAGCATTCCTTTCATTCCTTATTATTCTGCATAATATTATTAAGCAAAGGTAGTAACTTTGTTCCTATGTGCACACAAACCTTTCTAGCTAGACTTAAGTTGTTTCGATACAAGATACAAACTTGTCTATTGCGGTATACAACTGAACTGATATACCTCAGATGCTATGGTGACTGACATGAACTTATGTTCGTTTATAAATACAAACTTTGGCGAAAGGCATACAGTGAGACCTGTATGCCCTTTTGATTGCTAGGTTGGTCATATGAAATATGCAAATTTCGAGACTTTTTCACGAGTCTAGTTTGACTCTTCCCTGTAGGGGGCAGGAAGCACTAACATAGTCTATGATTAGAAGAAATGACATAACAGTAATGTCATAGGTCTCTTAGGTCTACATGACCAAGGAAATATTGTTTTGAGGTTTAAGGCACAACTGGGAAATCTAAGGATACATTAATGCTCTGGTAAACTTCCAAAATAACGACATGGCCTGAGCCCAAAAACGGATTTTGAGCGAAGCGAAAAATCTATTTTTGGGTGAGATATCCATGTCGTCCTGATGGACCCGCCCTCCTTTCTATGAGAGGCCTTGGCAGGATCCCTCCCAATAATACTGTTTCCATAAGTACCGGCTTAACGCTACAAGGAATAAAGATGGTGGCGATTATAGCGCCGTATGGGTACTCAAACAGTAACGGAGGAAGGGAACTTTATAACGCTCCTCTCTTATTTTGCCACTTTTCCCCCTCAAAGCGTAAATGCTATGCGGGGTGCAGATTGCTATGTGGCGTGTCAAGAATACGTCCCCTGATATTATGCGATATCCTAAAGGGAAAACTTTAAGGATATTCGCGCTAGGAGTTAGAATTCTGGAGACCTTAAGTCAAATTCTCTGGGAATATCACTGTAGTAAAATATACCCTACGAAGCTACTTAAAGGAACCTTCCATCAAGACGACATGGCTATCTCACCCAAAAGTAGATTTTCTGCTTCAATCAAAATCTGTTTTTTGGACTCAAGCTTTGTCATCCTGATGGAAGGTTCTTTCAGGCAGCTTTCTAAGGGATATTCAGCTACAGTGATACTCCCAGAAGAATTGACCATAGGTCTCCAGACTTCTAACTCTTGGCGCGAGTATCCTTAAAAATATTCTTGAGGATATCGCATAATATCAGGGGACGTATTTCTTGATACGGCACATGGCAATCTTCACCCCGAATAGAGTTTTCGCTCTGATGGGGAAGAGTGGCGAAATTGATGTGGAGCTGTCATCAAGGTTACCCGGTGGATCCTCTTCCCGTACTACTACAGGGCCAAATTCGTTCGCCATATATGCCTTATTTAGCCAGTAGAACGACATTCCCGGTATTTAGCTTCAATGAATTATGCTATTTAGGCAAATTATACTAGTGAAGATAAGATCATGCACGTATATTTCCTCTTCCTTATAATGTGTCGATCATATACGTTGGAGTCTCGGTGATATGGCGTAGCCAAGATCTCGACTCGCGCTAGGCTAGCCTACGCGTTTTAGTATACTTTTGTACATTATCCCCGTTTGCCCTCTTGTATCGTTTTATCAATTCAATATCACGTATATCTCCTAGAATTATTTATATAATTCGACACTCGTCTCTTTTAGTGTTTTAGGGTAAACCTTTCCTTCCCTCTGAGTGTCGCCATTAGGCGACAACCCTATCTTGGTCTTGCCATAGAGTAGTGTACTCCGGCTTGACTAGGCTAGTGTTTTCAGTCTTCCCTCTTTGCTGGTGAGCATCTCGGCTTTGGTTTACGACAGTATTCAGTCTTGATGTCGGTATCTCTACTGTCGGGGGAGTAGTCACTCCCCTAGCCCGCATCCAAAAGTGGTAGCACACTGCAGCCACCTTCTCCCTTGAGGTCTAGAAGACATGTCTTGTTTCGGCAAGGTCTTGGGCTGAGGAATCGATATTCTTCTGCCGCCCAAGACGGCGCCGATATTGAAACGATGTTTCTGAGTTTGTGACCGAAAGTGGGTGGCAATTGTGCCGCCTTCTTCCGACACGAAACACAAGACTCTATTTCTATTCCCCTCTCTGTTCTTTAGCAATGGCCTAGCCATTGCAATATCTTTGGCCGGTATCCTACAATCTCCCCGCTCGCAGGTTAAGATTTTTGCCGGCCGGGCTCCTACATAGGCGGCTAGATTGCCGCTTCGACCTTCCCCCTACTGACGCAAGGCTCCGTGAAAGGTTGTGCCGGCCATGGCGGCTGCCGGTGGGAGACCCTGATGTGTTTGCGTGTTCTTCAGTCGTCTATTGGACTGCCATCCACAATCCCTGGAATTGAAAGAATAGCCGGCAACAAACCCTGTGGCTTGATGGAAGCAAGAATGATACATTCCCCCCTTCCATTTGAACCCACATTCTGGAAGAAGGCAGTAGAGACAGTAGCCCCTACACCCTTATTTATTGTACTAAAGTATAATGATAAGGTAGCTCTTCTCTCCACGCTTCTTCTCTCTCTCTGTCGGATAGTGCCGTCAGGTACTAGCCTAGCTGGCAGCATGCCGGCAGAACTACAGTATAAGATTATACAGTAGCCAGTATTTTTTCAGTATAGTACATACTGCAGGCAGAAAACTATAGTATATATTATACAGTAGTTTATATTTTCCAACATATTCTGTGTGTCCTCTCACAGTCCATTGTTGAGACCAATTATAATATTGAAACGAAGTATTCCTTCAATACCCTGATGACCCATAGGTCATCAGAACTTAATATTTTTACCCTAAGATATTAATATTCCATTATGGAAGGGTTAGTGCTAGTATACACTAATTTTAGCTCTAGAGATTAGAGCTCTTCCACTCTAGTTTTCCTTAAATAAGGAAATTCTAAATATTAATATTGAGGGAGGTCACAGCAATTGTCTGGACAGGAGACACAGATATGTGTCTTTCCTATTTTCTTTCTAGCGTACTATCGTAAGCTATATAGTAATGGTAATACCATTTTATGCGTGTATACAAAATTTATCAAGTGTGATAAATTACCACATACTCATTTCATTTTCCTCTCTTTACAGGAGGAGACTAAGGTGAAGTGTGAAATAATGTACTGTAACCACAAGAGTAAGAACTTTTGTGGTCACACTATGTGCAGGTCGCATGCACCCTGCTCAATCGCAACCGAAACCTTGAGGTATTGGGACCCCAAGGACTGCAACATCTGCTCGGCCTTGATGACCGAAGGTTTCGGTGATCCCAAGTCGACAGAGTCAAGGGAGGCTGCGAGGGAAAAGCTTTGGAAATGGGTACGAGGGTTCCAGAAGAATTCTCCGGGACCGTACATTCTCAATGACATGATGAGAAGCATGCTGTTCCCGAAGGCAACAGCTGATGCCGTCGTACCTCAGGCACGATCCGGGCCTCCTTGCATTCTGATCGCAGTTGAGGCAGACATCAATAAAGCAATGAAAGGCATGGACATCCATCAGGAGGAGAGGATGTCTGAAGCGTCTTCGGACACAGCAAAGGATCTCCTTCAAGAGGATCCTGAAGAAGATGTGGCCCTACCACCCGGAGGAGACGAAGATCTCGAATCAACGGAAGTGGAGAACCCCCCTCTGTGTGTGTCGACATTCCAGCCCTCACCATCCACGTCTTCAGCTCCTACTCCTCCATTAGACTCACTGGGTCAAGTGGTTATGGCCCAAACTACGTTACTATTGGACACTCTACGTAAGGAAAACGTAGATATGAAGAAGGAAATGACGAAGGAATTCCGCGAAGCAACTCGGATAGTCACTTCCCGTGGGTCTTACAAGCGACCCTGAGTGAAGGACCTGCCACCCTGCTCTAAAACCAATCCCTGGAGGTATGCAGAGTTTATGGCAACCGCCAACGAGATACTCTACATTTCGGAGAAGATGGGAGCCGTCCCCCTGGACGACATCGAATTTTGGCCAAACTTAGTGGCTTACCCGGAGTGTTTTCTCCGGCTGAAGAGTAAGCCAGAGTCTAAAGAAGAGACAGAAACAAATTAAGTCATGGTTTTCGACCACGACAAGGCACAGGCTCTCTTGACGAGTAGCCTAAATAAGGCAGGGTATACCAACTCTAGGGTTTCTGCACTGAGCAAGAAACACCCTACTTTTCTTGCTCCTTCTTCAAGAGCTTTCCCCTTCTCGTTGAAAGCTCTCCAAAGTGTGCTGAAGGCTATTGATGTAGGTAAACCATGCCCTACGCTAGAGGAGTGTAGGCCATTGTCTATGCCCTTGCCCACAGATGAGAAGGAAGGAGGTCCACCTAACCTTCTCAGTCTTGAAACTCGATGCGGACATCGCAGAACAGCAATTCAGCGAGAACCTCCCAAAGCTGTCGGATTTTCTCCTGAGAAGAGAACAGGAGACTAAGGAGAGGCTAGCCACTTCTCTTTTCCTCCAGAACTGCATGGAGACGTGTGCCGGCGTCGCTAGCACCCCAGACATGTACACAGTACTGGCCAAGAAACACATGACCACTCTAGTTAAGGACTTGTATGCTTTCGTGAAGGCCAGGAGGGCCTGCAGGGAGTTTGTTTTTGTCAATGCAATGGTCAAACACGAACCCAGGAAGCGGATTACTTCCTGTATCTGGGGCAAGGAATTCTTCCCAAAGGAAGTAGTCCAAGAAGTCGTCGAGAAAGCCGCCACGGAGAATATGAATCTTCTCCAAAAGTGTGCCATGTCTTCGAAGAGAAAATCTTCCCATGATGCTGGTCCCCAACCCAACCTATGAGGAAGACGAGGAAGAAAAGACTAACTTCTCGGCCTGTACCACATCCCATGGTCACAATGACCACGATGCCCCAAGTGGTCGCTCAACTACAAACCACCTTCAAAGTGGTGCCTCAACAGCTGGTAGCCCAGTCACCAGCCTTCAACCCAGGTTTTGAGAGGTACACCACTACTTTTCGCCCAAAAGGAAGAGGATCTAGATGGGGCTCCTCAACAAACCCCTCATGAGGCAGGGGAGGACGTGGTCAGGGTGGCCAACCCTCAGGACCATCCAAGCAATGAGATGCTCCAAGTAGGAGGGAAACTCCTCCACTTTCAGGATCGTTGGACCTTCGATCCATGGGCCCACAGCTTAATCAAGAATGGACTAGGATGGAAATGGAACAAATCTCCACCTTCATTTCCTCAGTTCTTCCAGCACTCCACCCCCCTTATTGGATGAATATACCTTAGAACTCTTGAACAAAAAGGTTATATAGAAAGCAAAGTTCATCATATTTCAGGGAAGGCTGTTCTGTGTTCCCAAGAAGGACTCGGACAAACTCAGAGTCATTCTAGACTTGTTACCACTCAACAAATTCACCGAGAGCAACAAGTTCAGGATGCTAACCCTTCAACACATAAGGACCCTGTTACTGAAAGGGGCATACACAATCTCAATAGACCTGGCGGATGATTACTGGCACCAGCCAGTCAGTCGCCCCCTCTCTTCCTACCTAAGATTCAAGCTACAGAAGACAAAGTATGTCTTCAGAGCCATGCTCTTCGGACTAAACATAGCCCCAAGGATCTTCACGAAACTTGCGGACGCAGTCATACAACAACTACGCCTAGAAGGCGTTCATGTAGCAGCATACTTGGACGACTGGCTGGTGTGGGCAGTATCCAAGACTGCTTGTCTGCAGGCATCCAAGAATGTGATCCAGTTCCTGGA
Organism: Palaemon carinicauda; assembly: GCF_036898095.1. Lineage (NCBI taxonomy): Eukaryota > Metazoa > Arthropoda > Malacostraca > Decapoda > Palaemonidae > Palaemon > Palaemon carinicauda. Next base: position 96,308,207 of record NC_090754.1, on the reverse strand, counting down.
ACATTTGGGATTCAAGATCAACTACAAGAAGTCTCGCCTCTCTCCCGCTCAAGAGTTTCAATGGCTGGGAATACACTGGAACTTGCAGTCACACCGTCTCTCCATTCCAACAAAGAAGAGGAGAGAGATTGCGGGATCTGTCAAGAGACTACTGAAATCCAACAGGATCTCAAGACGCCAACAGGAAAGAGTGCTGGGTTCTCTCCAGTTTACAGCAGTAACAGACCCTGTGCTATGAGCACGGGTGAAAGATGCGTAAGGAGTCTGGAGAAGATACGCATCAAACGCTCGAAGAGATCTACAGAGACCGGTACCGACCTTACTACGATCGCTTCTCAACCCGTGGTCAAAGGTCAAGAGCCTACAAAGGACTGTTCCCTTACAACCACCTCCCCCATTGGTGACCATTAACACGGATACCTCGACGGAAGAATGGGTAGGTCACTCCCATCAAAGGAAAGCTCAAGGAACGTGGACATCCCTGTTCAAGACCTTTAACATCAACATACTGGAGGCCATGGCAGTCCTACTGACTTTGAAGAAGCTATCCCCTCACAGAACAGCCCACATCAGGCTGGTCTTGGACAGCGAAGTGATAGTGAGATGTCTGAACCGACAAGGCTCGAGATCACCCTACATCAATCACGTGATGTTGGCCATCTTTCGCTTGGCAAGAAAGAAAAGATGGCACTTATCGGCAGTTCACCTAAGAGGGTTCCGCAATGTGATGGCGGACGCTCTATCCAGGCTAAAGCCGATAGAGTCAGAATGGTCCATAGACGCAGACTCATGCTCACTCATCTTGGAAAAGTCCTAGAACTGCAGATCGACCTCTTCGCAATGAGCGACAACAAGAAACTACCTAGATACGTAGTCCCATATGAGGACCCTCGGGTAGAGGCATGGACGTCATGTCCCTCAACTGGAACAGATGGACTCACATCTACCTGTTCCAATTAACGAATCTACTGCTGAAGGTCCTCAACAAGCTCAGATCCTTCAAGGGAACAGCAGCAGTGGCGGCCCCTAAGTGGCCCAAGAGCAACTGGTTCCCTCTGGTGTTAGAACTGAAGTAGAGGCTGTTTCCTCTACCGAACCCAGTTCTATCCCAACTGGTTTAGAAGTCGACTGTCTTCGCTTCATCACAGAGAACCCAAAACCTTCATCTCATGATTTCCTCGCCTTAGCAGTCAAGAAAAGATTTGGGATCTTGAAAGACAGTATCCACTTTTTAGAAGAATACAAGTCAAAGTCAACCAGAAGACAATATGAATCACCTTGGAAGAAGTGGGTCGCTTTTGTCAAAGCCAGAAAACCGACATAAATCTCGATAGACTTTTGCTTTTCCTTCTTCATCCACTTTCATGAGCAAGGTTTGGCTCCCACCACGATAACTACGTGTAAGTCAGCTTTTACTAGACCTCTTCTATACGCCCTACAGGTGGACCTGTCGAACAAAATCTTCAACAAGATTCCAAAGGCATGTGCTAGACTTAAAACAGCAGCCCCTCCGAAGCCCATTTCATGGTCTCTGGATAAAGTCTTGCACTAGGCTTCGAGCTTGAACAACAGAGTTTGCTCTCTGAAGGATCTAACACAAAAAGTGATATTCCTGTTCGCTATAGCCTCAGAGTCTAGAGTTAGTGAAATAGTAGGCCTATCAAGAGACGAGGACCCATATCCAGTTCACAGAAGTGGGAGAACTGAATCTTTTTCCCAATCCTACCTCTCTCGGTAAAAACTAGCTACCCACCAAAAGGTGGCGTCCTTGGAGAATCTGCCCTCAGAGGGAAGATGCCTCTCTATGTCCAGTAGAGTGTCTAAAGGTCTATCTTCGAAGAACTTCAGACTTCAAGGGAGGACAGCTCTTCAAAGGCAGAACCTCATGATCAAATTTAATCCTGGAACAACTGAGGGCGAAGCTCACCTACTTCATTCGCAGAGCGGATCCTGACAGTACTCCCGCAGGTCATGATCCGAGAAATATTGCTTCCTCGCTGAACTTTTTTCAGTATATGGACTTTGAGAGACTCTGCTCATACACTGGTTGGAAATCCTCTAGAGTTTTCTATAAACATTATGCGAAGCAAGTGCACGAGTTGAGACACTTTGTGGTGGCGGCAGATACTGTTGTAAAACCTGTCGTCTAGTGCTGCGATGAACAGTGAACTGTTTGGGACTTTACAGTTTGGGTGAAAAGGTGTTAACACCTTTCAACTTAATGCTTTTTATTAAGGGTCACACCCTGGTGCCCCTAGGACTGTTCTTTATAGGTGTAGAATCAAACCAATAACACCAGTGCCTTGTGTGCACTTGTACAGAGTGTTGAAATTCATCCAACATTTATTGTGAAATTATCTTAATAATTTTACAATGATATTGAGTGGCTATCATAAATGATATATTTCTTCCCTTACAGGTGATAAATATATATATATATACTTTTAAAATGTTGGCTGTATAGTATCAGATTCTATTTTAATATATTAGTTGTTACATTTATGTTGTCTATACAAATAAAGGAAGAAATGTATTTGCGTCTTATTCGCCCTAAAAGTAGCTGAATAAAATTAGACAGAGTTTTGACTTATTTTCCTCAAAATAAGGTAAACACTTGGAGGTGCCTATACATGTGAACATAATTATAGTAAGATAATTACATATGTTCCGACATACATACAAACCTTTTTGCTTCTACAGTCAAGTGACAATTTCCCTGTAAGGGGCAGGAAGCCCTAAGATTGTTCCAAGTTTAGCGGATATGACGAATAACGGTACTGTCATATATTAGGCGGTCCGGGTGACCATATAGAAGCGGACTCAAGGTTAAGATACTTATACAAACCCACAGATATAGTACTTTCAAGTAATTCTCTGGTAAGCTTCCATCAGGACGACATGGCTTGATCCCAAAAAACAGATTTTGAAGCAAAGCAAAAAATCCATTGTTGGGTGAGATGGGTAGGTCGTCCTAATGGATCCACCCTCCTTTTCGAAGAAAAAAAGTGTACATACGTAACAATCCCCACCCGAAACTACTCTATCTGTAGCCACCATGCTTAATTGCTACAAGGAATGGGTAGCCATGATGGGCCCTGTAGTCGTAGGGGAAGGGGATCCACCTGGTAACCTTGATGACGGCTCCCCTTCAATTTCGCCACTCTTCCCCCTCAGAGCGAAAATCTATTCGGGGTAAAGATTGCCATGTGTTGTATCAAGAAATACGTTCCCTGATATTATGCGACATCCTTAAGAAAATTTTTAAGGATACTCGCGCCAGGAGTTAGAATTCTGGAGACCTATGGTCAATTCTCTGGGAGTATCACTGTAGCTAAATATCCCTTAGAAAGCTGCCTAAAGGAACCTTCCATCAGGACGACATGGCCATCTCACTCAAAAATAGATTTTTCGCTTTGCTTCAAAATCCGTTTATTGTAATAATGTACTGTATTACCTCAAATGATATGTGTATTGAGTGCAACATTGCATCATATTGCATTGATAAATCATGTTATACATTGTACATAACTGGAATAATGTATTTTGATAATAGGGTTCAAGCATTTATTTTTGGGCTCAGCCATGTCATCTTGATGGAAGGTTCCTTTAGGCAGCTTTCTAAGGGATATTTAGCTACAGTGATACTCCCAGAGAATTGACCATAGGTCTCCAGAATTCTAACTCCTGGTGCGAGTATCCTTCAGGAAATTCTTAAGGATATCGCATATTATCAGGGGACCTATCTTGATACGACAAATGGCAATCTTCACCCCGAATAGAGTTTTCGGTCTGAGGGGGAAGAGTAGTGAAATTGAAGGGGAGCCGTCATCAAGGTTACCCGGTGGATCCCCTTCCCGTACTACTACAGCGCCCAACATGGCTACCTATTCCTTTGTTAGTAGCGAATTAAGCACTGTGTATCTCCCCCCTGCTCTTAGTGTGGTGTTACTAATATTTGGGATTTATCATGCATTCTCCTGCATCTTCAGCCTCTGGAAAGTTGAGTATTTAATCTTTCCTGTGTATAATTTTTAGCTCCCTTCTCACAGTTAAATTAGCATAATTTAGATGTGTTTATCGGAGCATAGCCGTTCACCGGAGGCGCTATTTTGGACGCTGTTGTACGCCATATATGTCTTTTTTGGGCTCAAGCCATAACGTCCTAATGGAAGGTTCCTTTAGTAGCTTCTGAAGGGTATATATGACTACAGTGATATTCCCAGAGAATCAAACCAAAGGTTTCACAGAATTCTAACTTCTGGCGCGAGTACCTTTAAGATTACTCTCAAGGGTGTTGTATATCATCAGGGGACGTATTCTTGACACGCCACATGGCAATCTGCACCCCGAATAGCCTTTACACCTCGAGGGGGAATACGTGGCAGAATAGAAGGGTAACCGCAACAAAGATTACCCTGGTTCCCCTACTACAATCGTATCACAACCGCGCCAACTCCCTTTGGCGGTCATTCCTTTATCTGTAGCGACTCGGTACGGTGGTGTTCCCTGTCTATCTGACATTTTCGATCGATTTCTGGGAATCTTCATGCTTCTACGACTTCTTTCTCCATCCAGAAAGTTGAGTATTGATTCTTTACAATATGTAATTTAGTTCCAGCCTCACAATGAATTTGTGTATTCATTGTGTGCGGATCTTCACCGATCGCCGGTGTCGCTATGGCGCTGTCGTTCTTTGTACATGTGCCATTTAGCTAGCAGAACGACATTCCGGTGTAAATAGCTTAATCATTACTATGAAAGCTATTTAGGTATTATATATTGTAAAGATATCTATAAGCATATTTTTCCCTTTTCCATGGCGATCGTATATGTCAGAGTTTTGGTGATTTAGGTAACCGAAATCTCGTCTTGTCTGGGTAGCATAACCTAGACAACATATACTTTCGTCATTTCCCCAGTTACCCTTGTGTATTGGTTATCATTCCTGGAGATCGATATCTCCTGGAATTATATTAACCGTTATTAATCTCACTAGAGATTTATGGGTAATCTCTCTTCCCTCTGAGAGTAGCCTTAGGCTACAACTCTCTGCGTCGGCCTTGAATTTCGAATTCAAGCATGACTAGCCTAGAGTTTTCTGTCTCATCCCTTAACGGCCGACGGCAAGTTTTGGGATTCGATCAGAACCTCAGAGTATTTAGTCTTTGTCGGCAGTCAGTCGGCGGGGTGATTGCATTCCCCTGCCGGCGGAACTGCCGGCATAGGAGGCTAGCCCTCCCTAGACTACACCTGAAGTGGTCGAATGTTGCCGCCACCTTCTCCCTGTGGTCTAGTAGACTAGTCCTATGCCCGCCGACCCTAGGCTATAGAGTCGTATACACTCGTGGCCTAGGATGGCGCCGGCATTGGAACTCTGTTTCTCCCTTGTTGAGAGGAACGGCATGAGCTGCCGTCCCCTTAACTGTATTAGCACCTCCTAAGCTGGAGAATAAATGATTCTCCTGCCGCTTGTGGTCGTGCCGGTACTGAAACAGAGCTTCTTCAAGGTGTGATCCGGCAACATTGCTGGTCCCTCCTATACCTCATATAGGACCCTTTCCCCTCCCCTCTCTGTTCTTTTACGATGGCCGAGCCATTGTCTTTCCTGTGCTGGAGTCCTGCAACCTTACCATTGCCGGTGGGTTGCCGGAGCCGCCTAGACTCCCCCTCGTCAGTTGTCAGCTGTCGGCGACTGCCGACCACTGGTGGCCATGGCGACTGCCGGCTTCCAGCGGCTTTGGCGGCTGTGGATGGGAGGTCCTTTTTGTTACCAAGGTTCTCCAGTTCTCCCTTGAACTGCTATCCACAGTTTCTGTTGTCGGCGTATTGTTCTGGCCGGCAGTACACCGGCACAGATAGATACTGACTCAGTAGGTAGCATGCTGACTGCAATCGTAAGCCGGCAATAGTACTGTGGCTAAATGGAAGTGAACCTTCTTTTCTGAGAAAGGCAGTAAAATTAGACTTTTACATCTTTTATTACTGTATACATATACAGTAATAGATAGCCTTCACTCCATGCTTTCTCTCTCTCTCTCTCTCTTTTCTAGCTTGCTAGATGCTCCGGCAATAGCTAGCTAATCCGGCAATATGCCGGCTGAACTACAGTATATGTCTATACAGATAATCAGTATAATTGCAGTATAGTATATACGGCAGATGAATAACTATCGTATATATTATACTAGTAGTTATTTCCAATATATCTTGGGTATCCCTGCCCAGATATTTGCTGAACCCCATTCTATATTGATGGAATAATATTTCATCAATATTCTGATTTGAAATCAGTTTCCATTTAAACTGCAATATTGAATTTCGTAAAGGGCTGGTGGTGTGACACCTCTAACCCCTATAGGAGAGAGCTCTTATCCCGGAGTTTCCCTGATCAGGAAACTCCCTGATTTAATATTGTAAGGGAGGTCACAGCAAATAGATTGGTTAGGATGCATAAGTATATGTCTTTTATTTTCTGCCGGCTGAACTACGGTATACTGTAGGTCTATACAGGTAGTCAGTATATTTGCGATATAGTAAATACGGCAGATGGATAACTAACGTATAGATTATACTAGTAGTTATTTCCAATATATTGGGTGTCCCTGTCTAGATATTTGCTGAACCCAATTCTATATTGATGGAATAATATTTGATCAATAATCTGATTTGAAATCAGTTTCTATTTATCCTGCAATATTAAATTTCGTAAAGGGCCGGTGGTGTGACGCCTCTAACCCCTAAAGGGGAGAACCCTTATCCTTGAGTTTCCCTGTTCAGAAAACTTCCTGATTTAATATTGTAAGGGAGGTTACAGCAAATAGATGGGTTGGGATACACAAATATATGTCTTTTAATTTTAATCAACATATCTTGGATGCGAGCTTCTGCTGTTACCTCCCCTATTTCGAAAGAATGACATTCCTTCGATACTCTGATTGTGTATCAATCCTCCTTACCTCACAGCGTTAAGCATAGAAGGGGACAGTGCATGTACACTTCCTTACACCTAGGTGTTCGAACTTTTTCTTCAGGGAATTCCCCGGTTGGAGGAATTTCCTTATCTTAAGACTGAGGAGAAGTAAAAGCATTTGCTCATAGGGGATGTGTCTCCCACTATCTCTTTTAGCTTTCTGTCCTAAGCTATTTTGTCAAAAGACAATTTTGCATATTGTTTATCGATGTGATAATCAATTGAATACTCATTTCTGTTCTCCCTTCGTTACAGGAGGGACACCAGATGATGCATTACAGTCTTCTGCAGTTATAAAGATGAGTATTTTCACGGACATAATATATGCAGGTTCACCAGCAATATTATTTCCAAAATCCCCAACCTACAAGACGGCAGTCTAGAGCTGTCGAACTGTGGTTGGTTTCATTTCGAAAGTTATTTCATAAATGCGGTTCAGTTGCAAACTAGTAAAAAGGCGAAAACTCTACGGGAATTGAACTGAAAATTTCACTTTCTCATTACCAAAACTGCCGATTTAGTGCTCCTTTTAAAGGTTTTTAAGGTCTAAACCCCCCCAACCCTGCCTCTCAAGATGAGGTTGCAGACACTAACGGCATTGGTGAGTCTGAGCGGGACTCGAACCCCCGACTGACAAACACCGGGCAGAGACTCCACAATCAAGCCACACCTTGTAGTGAAATCGACAACAGCAGTCATTGTTTCACTGTTACATCTGACTCCGCCACCAAGAGCCGGCAGTGTGTGCCCTTGGTCACCACCCAGTCAATAGCTGAGTTGGTATACCTTCAATCGACAGCCCGCCGATTATCGGCGGTCTGCCGACAGCCCGAGGAGTCGCCTCTGGTTCACAGATCCGCTGACTATGCTTATAGTTTTCACCACTACCCAGTCACATTGAATAATGGCTAGAATGGTGTGACGTCTGTCAGCGACCTGCTGACAGCCGACAAGTCACTGATATGTCAAAGACCTGCTAGCCATATCGGTACTGAAGTACTGTGCCAGTTAACTTACCCCCAAGCACTAGCCTTGACGGTAACATGCGAGTTGTATAGGGGTATACAATACCCTGTACACCTGCAGTTTAGGACCATATCGCAGACAGAAATCTTTGGTACATAACCATGCAATAGAATGGTTTTCCAGTATGTTGTGCTTTTAAGCACAACCCCTTGCTGAGACTTACCTGATTTGGGGGATCCACTCCCCCCGCCCCTTTTTCCTTACACTGATTCTTCATCAGCCTCTTGATTCTCATTATTAATTCCCAGGATGTAGGGCGCTACTCTATCCTTATGGAATAGAATCTTCCATCGGCCCCTTCTTGAAAGGGGATGCCCTAGAATCAATAATTAAGAAGACCGCAGCAGTTGGCTGGAAGGATTTACACGTCTGTGTCTCTCCTCTTTTCCAGCGTACTTATCCTAAGCTTTATACAATAGAAAGGAATCTTCTATTACAGTGAAACACTTAAAAGCTGAAATACGCAAACAGTCAGGTATGGCCTGAAAGGAGAACGGAAGGGTTTCTTAGTTCTCCTCAGGATGTTAAACAGCATCCCACAGTTACAATGACCGTTGTTCCACAGACGGTCAGATATATACACCTTCGGATCATGCGAAGCAAACATACGCTTCTGGTAGAAGGGAAGTTCCTCCTGGATCGCCGGACCTTCGATCCCTGGAGTCCAAGGTCTGACCAAGATGAGACTAGAATGGAAATGGACATACCTCCACCATCCTTTCCTCAACTCTTCTTATATTCAAATATCCTAGAAGAGTATACCTTAGAGCTCTAGAGCATACTAGCGGTGAGGAAAGTAGAGTCCATCGATTTCCAATGAAGGCGGTTTAGTGTTCACATGAAAGACTCAAGAAAACTCTGAGTCATTCTGGACTTGGCGCCACTCAACAAGTTCCAATAGAACAGCAAGTTCAGAATGTTAATCCTTCTGAACATAAGGACCCTATTCAGTAAGGGGTGTTGACAATCTAGCCAGCCCTGGAAGATGTCTATCACCAACTTCCAGTCAGTCACCCCCTCCACTCCTACCCAGGATCCAAGTTACAGAAGATAACATATATCCTGGACGAGATTCTCGTCGGACTAGTTTCAGTCCTAGGATCTTTACGGGGTTAGCAGACACAATCAAACGAAACCAGGCCTAGAAAGAGTTCAGGTAATGATGGCCCTGGACGACAGGCTGGGGTGGGAAGCACCCGAAATGACTGTCTATGAGCATCCATGGAGATGATCCGGCCCTGGAACATCGAGGATGCATATAACTTCAAGAAATCTCGATTCTCTCCAGCTCAGGGGCTTCAATGTTTTAAAAAATCATTGAAACCTGTAGTCACCCTACCGCCCCTTTTCCCCTGGGGATGTAAAAGGAGATCGCAAGGTCTGTCAAGAAACTATTGTAATCAGTCAGGATTCCATGACGCTAACAGGGAGGAGTTTCGAACTCTCTCCAGTTCACGATGATGACAGACCCAGTGCTACGTGCACAACTATAAGATGCGCTAAGAGGCTGGAGAAGATACGCATCAAACGCTCGAAGAGATCTAATAGGACCTATGATGGTCATTCCCTCTTCGCTTACCCTACAATGACCAAAGGCCACAGACCTGTAGGCCATTTTAGCCCTGTAATGGGTGGATAAACTCTCTCCACACAGATCGGACCTCCTCAGGTTGATCTGGGGCATCGAAGCGATAATGAGGCATCGAAACTGTCGAGGATAATGGACGTCTCATTTCATTAGGGAATGCTAGCCATCCCTTCCTTAAGGGAATGGCGGCTATCAGCAGCTCGTTTATATATGATCCACAAGGTGACAGCGGATGCTCTTCTCGGGTTCAACCCAATAGAGTTGGAATGGTACACGGACACAGACCCATTCCCTCCCAGAAGGGGACAAGTCCCCGAGCTGCAGATCGTTCTCTTCATCACGAGCGTTATCAAGATACTATCTCGTTATTTAGTCCCATACGAGGACCCTCTAATGGAGGTAACAGACATCATGTCTCTACATTATAAGTGATGGACTTAGAATTCCTGTTCAGCCCATCAAATTTCCTCCGGAAAGCCCTCTACATGCTGAGACCCTTCCTGGGAAGAGGGGCTCTGTTGGCTCCCAGAAAGCCCAAGAACATCCCGTTCCCTGTAATGAAGGAACTGAGGCTGAGGCTAGTCCTATTTATGCACCTAGGATTATCCAGGAGGTTCAGAAGTTTTCTGCCTTCGATTTATCACAGTACACCTGATCCCTTCATTTTATGAATTCCTTGCCCTTAATGGTTAGGAAAAAGACTGGGATCTTAAAGGCAAAATATAATTCCTAGAAGAATACAAGTCTAGTCAACGAGAAGACAATACGAGTCATCTTGGGAAAAGTAGATTGTTTTGTAAAGCAAAAGGGCCCGAAAACAATCTCATGATCTGCCTGTCCTTCTCTGTCCACCCCTATATTCAGGGTCTGGCGGCCGACAGCACGTTGGCCTTTGAGGAAGGAGGCAGTGTATCCTTGGATACTATGAGAACGCTAGTTCTCCGGCCTTGTCTCCATATAAACCCTTGGGTAAGCACCAAGGGTATGGCCGACTTTGCGAGAGAGGTCACTTGATGGGATCTTTGGATCCATGGACCATTATATCTGTGCAAGTCAGCCCCGACTAAACCTGTTCTATATGCCCTTTAAATGGATCTAACGATTGAAATCTTTAATAAATTTCAGATAACATGTGCAGGCTTAGGCCCGAAACGCCACTAAAGCCCATCTCATGGTCTCTGGACAAGGTCCTACATTATGCCTCACCTGTGAACAATAAGGATTGTTCCCTCAAGCATCTAACCTAAAGGGTTATTTTTTCGGTTTGCTATAGCCTCTGGGACTAGAGTTAGTGAAATAGTGGCCCTATCCGGAGATGAGGGCCACATTAAGTGGGAGAACTGCATATCTTTCTGATCTAACCTTTCTCATTAAAGATGCCCTACCTACTAAGAGGTGGGGCTCCTGGAGAATCTGCCCTCTGAAGGAAGATGTCTCTCTAGGTCTGCTAGAGCGTCTAAGGTCTATCTTCATAGAACTTCAGACTTCAGGAGGAACAGCTCTTTACAGGAGAAAACTTTGGATTAAACTATCCCTACAACTGAGGGCGAAGCTCACCTACCTTTTTCGCGGAGCGGATCCTGACAGTACTCCTGCAGATAAAAGATCCGAGGAAAGTTGCTTCATCACTGAACCTTTCAGTGTGTGGACTTTAGCCTCTTCGTTCACCTATTGATCAGAGGTTGTCCAGTGCGTCTTACAGACACTATACTAAGCAAATCTATGGATTGGAGCATTTTGTGGTGGCGGCAGGTGCTATTTGGACCCTGTCGTCTAGCTCTGCGATGAACAGTAAATTGATTGGGACTATCAATTAAAAGGAGAAGGGGTCAGCAATTTTCGTGTGACCTCCCTTTGAATAAGTGTTTCCAAGGTAACACTAAATCTGTTCAGAATCTCAGGTGTGAAATTATACGGATACCACTAGTGCCGTGTGTACATAGTACACAGTGTTGTTAGACTATTTCATGTACAGAAATTATGAAGAAAAGTCTTGTTAAAAGAGCTTTTCTTCAGTTAGAGAGAGGCACTCATCATTTTCCCCTTTCAAAAAGGTGAACATTAATTTCTTTTTATGTCTCTCGTATAATTTCCTTATCATGCTACATTCATTTAGCATGTAGTCATTTATCTATTAAAATGCAGTTGCGTCCTAATTTGCCCAACAATTGCATGTTTAAAATACCAGAGTTCCTTAACTTACTCATGTAAGTATTTCTCATATCATTGTATGCTTACAATCAATGGATGAGGACACTGATATTGGTTCCGCTATATATACAATCCTTGAGACCGTTTGTATTCTCAGTGTATACTTATGTTTGTTCATACAATATATGCTACCTTGAGGCCCTTTTCTAACGTCTAAAAATTACTCTTCCCTGCAGGGGGCAGGAAGCACTAACATTGTTATGCTTAGTGATGATGACGGATAACGGTAACGTCATTTGTCTCAATTGGCCCTTTTGGCCGTAGAAATATTGTCCCAAGGTTAAGGCACTTACACAAAACCACAGATACATTAATTCTCTGGTATGCTTCCATTAGGACGTCATTGCTTGAGCCCAAAAAACGGATTTTGAGCGAAGCGAAAAATCTACTTTTGGATGAGATGGCCATGACGTCCTAATGGACCCACCCTCTTTTCTATGAAAAGATCTTCACGGTTTCCCCCCCTGATCTACTGTATCTGTAGCACCTTGCTCAACGCTACAAGGAATGACCGCCAGAGGGAGTTGGCGCGGTTGTGATAAGATTGTAGTAGGGGAACCAGGGTAATCTTTGTTGCGGTTACCCTTCTATTCTGCCACGTATTCCCCCTCGAGGCGTAGAGGCTATTCGTGGTGCAGATTGCCATGTGGCGTGTCAAGAATACGTCCCCTGATGATATACGATACCCTTGAGAGTAATCTTAAAGGTACTGGCGCCAGAAGTTAGAATTCTGTGAAACCTTTGGTTTGATTTTCTGGGAATATCACTGTAAACATATATACCCTTCGGAAGCTATTAAAGGAACCTTCCATTAGGACGTTATGGCCATCTCACCCAAAAATAGATTTTTCGCTTCGCTCCAAATCCGTTATTTAGTCAGTAGAACAATGTTCCCGGTATTTAGCTTTAATGAATTATAGCTATTTAGGAAAATTATACTAGTGAAGATAAGATCATGCACGTCTATTTCCTCTTCTATGAAATGCTTCGATCGTATACGTTAGAGTCTCGGTGACTTAGCGTAGCCGAGATCTCGACTCGCGCTAGGCTAGCCTAATGCGTTTTAGTTTACTTTCGTACATTATCCCCGTTTATCCTCTTGTATCGTTTTATCAATTCAGTAGGAGATAGTGTATCTCCTAGAAATACTTATATAATTCGATACTCGTCTCTTTTCGAGATTTAAGGGTAAACCCTACCTTCCCTCTGAGTGTCGCCATTAGGCGACAACCCTATCTTGGTCTTGCCGTAGAGTAGCGTACTCCGGCTTGACTAGGCTAGTGTTTTCTGTCTTCCCTCTTTACCGGTGGGTATCCCGGCTTTGAATTATGACAGTTACTCAGAGTATTCAGTCTTGATGTCGGCAACTTTGCTGACGGGGGACTAGTCATTCCCCCTGCCAGTTTACAGTTGCAGACATAGAAAGCCCGGCTTCCCTAGTCTACAACCGAAAGTGGTGTACAATTGCCGCCACCTTCTCCCTTGTGGTCTAGAAGACATATCTTATATCCGGCAAGGTCTTAGGCTGAGGAATCGATATTTTTCTGCTACCCAAGATGGCGCCGGTATAGAAACTACGTTTCTACGTTTGTGACCGAAAGCAGGAGGCAAATGTGCCACCTTCTTCCTACACAAAATATAGGACCCTTTCCCCTTCCCCTCTCTGTCCTTTAGTGATGGCCTAGTTGTCGCCACATCTTTGGCCGGTATACTAGAATCTCCCTGCTTGCCGGGTGGATTGCGATGCCGACCGGTCTCCTACAAAACAGATTTTGAAGCAAAGTGAAAAATCTATTTTTGGATGATATATCCATGTCGTCGTGATGGAAGGTTCCTTTAGGCAGCTTTCTAAGGGATATTTAGCTACAGTGATACTCTCAGAGTATTGACCACAGGTCTCCAGAATTCTAACTCCTGGCGCGAGTATCCTTAAGAAAATTCTTAAGGATATCGCATAATATCAGGGGACGTATTTCTTGATACGACACATGGCAATCTTCACCCCAAATAGAGTTTTCGCTCTGATGGGGAAGAGTGGCGAAAATGAAGGGGAGCCGTCATCAAGGTTACCCGGTGGATCCCCTTAACGTACTACTACAGCGCCCAACATGGCAACTCATTCCTTGTAGCAATTAAGCATGGATGGCTACAGATAGAGTAGTTTCGGGTGGGGATTGTTACGTGTGTATATTCCTTTTCTTAGAAAAGGAGGGTGGGTCCATCAGGACGACATGGCTATCTTACCCAAAAATAAATTTTTCGCTTTGCTTCAAAACCCGTTTTCTGGGCTTAGCCATGTCGTCCTGATGGAAGCTTACCAGAGAATTACTTGAAAGTACTATATATGTGGGTTTGTATAAGTGCCTTAACCATGAGTCAGCTTCTATATGGTAACCCAGACAACATAAATATATGATGGTACCGTTATTCGTCATATCCACTAAGCTTGGAACAATCTTAGGGCATCCTGCTCCCTGCAGAGAAACTGTCAACTCTGACTTTAGAGGCGAAAAGGTTTGTATATATGTCGGAACAAATGTAATTAACTTATCATAATTATATTCACACATATAGGCACCTTCAAATGATTTCCTTGTTTTTAGGAAAATAAGTAAGAAACTCTGGCTAGTTTTATTCAGCTACTTATTGGGGCGAATAAGACGCAAATAAATGTTTATTTGTATAGACAACATAAATATAACAACGAATGTATTAAAATAGAATCATATCTATCACGGCCAACACTCTAAATGTACATATATATTCACCACCTGTAAGGGAAGAAATATATTAAAACATTGCCACTTGAAATCAATGTAAAATTATTAAGATAATTTCACTGTAAATGTTGGATGAGTTTCAATACTGCGTACGAGTGTACACATGGCACTGGTGTTATTGGTTTGATTCTACATCTATACAGAACAGTCCCAGGGGCACCAGGGTGACCCTTAGTAAAAGATATTACACTGAAAGGTGTTAACACCTTTTCACCCAAACTGTAAAAGTCCCAAACAGTTCACTGTTCATCGCAGCACTAGACGACAGGTTTTATAACACTACCTGCCGCTACCACCAAGCGTTTCGGCTCGTGCACTTGCTTTGCATAATGTTTATAGAAGACTCTAGAGGATTTCCAGCCAGTGTATGAGCGGAGTCTATCAAAATCCATATACTGAAAAAAGTTCAGCTTGGAAGCAATCTTTCTCGAAGCATGACCTGCGGGTGTACTGTCAGGATCCGCTCTGCGAATGAAGTAGGTGAGCTTCGCCCTCAGTTGTTTCAGGGATAAGTTTGATCCTGAGGTTTCGCCTATGAAGAGCTGTCCTCCCTTGAAGTGTGAAGTTCTATGAATATAGACCTTTAGACACTCTACTGGACATAGAGATACATCTTCCTTCAGAGGGCAGATTCTCCAAGGACCACACCTTTTGGTGGGTAGCTCATTTTTGGCGAGAAAGGTAGGATCACGAAAGAGATTCAGTTCTCCCACTTCTGTGAACTGAATATGGCCCTCATCTCTCTATAGGGCTACTATTTCACTAACTGTAGCCCCTGAGGCTATAGCAAACAAAAATATCACTTTTTGTGTGAGTTCCTTTAGAGAGCAATCTTCATTGTTCAAGTTCGAAGCATAGTGCAAGACTTTGTCCAAAGACCATGAAATGGGCTTCGGAGGGGCTAATGGTTTAAGTCTAGCGCATGCCTTCGGAATCCTGTTGAAGATTTCGTTCGACTGGTCCACCTGGAAGTCCTATAGAAGAAGTCTAGTCAAAGCTGACTTACACGTAGTTATCGTGGTGGGAGGCAAGCCTTGTTCGTGAAGGTGGATAAAGAAGGACAGGCAGAAGTCTATCGAGATTTCCGTCGGCTTTTTTGCTTTAACAAAAGTGACCCACTTCTTCCAAGACGATTCATATTGTCTTCTGGTTGATTTTGACTTGTATTCTTCTATAAAGTTGATACTGTCTTTCGAGATCCCAAATCTTTTCTTGACTGCTAAGGCGAGAAAATCATGTGATGAAGCCCTCAACTTCAGTTCTCTCACATGATGGATCCAATTGCTATTGGGCCACTTGGGGGCCACCACTGCTGCTGTTCCCTTGAAGGATCTGAGCTTGTTGAGGACCTTCAGCAGGAGATTTGTTGGAGGGAACAGGTAGATGTGAGTCCATCTGTTCCAATCGAGGGATATGGCATCCGTCGCTTCTGCCCAAGGGTCCTCGTATGGGGCTACGTATCGAGGTAGTTTCTTGTTGTCGCTCGTTGCGAAGAGGTCAATCTGCAGTGCTGGGACTTTTTCCAAGATGAAGGAGAATGAGTCTGCCTCTAGGTACCATTCTGACTCTATCGGCTTTAGCATGGATAGAGCGTCCGCCGTCACATTGCGGAACCCTTGTAGATGAACTGCTCATAAGGGCCATCTTTTCTTTCTTGCCAAGCGAAAGATGGCCAACATCACATGATTGATGTAGGGTGATCTCGAGCCTTGTCGATTTAGACATCTCACTATCACTTTGCTGTCACAGACCAGCTTGATGTAGGTTGATCTGTGAGGGGATAGCTTCTTCAACGTCAGGATGACAGCCATGGCCTTCAGAATGTTCATGTGAAAGGTCTTGAACAGGGATGACCCAGTCCCTTCAGCTTTCCTTTGATGGGAATGACCTCCTCATCCTTCCGTCGAGGCATCCAAGTGGATGATTACCGATGGTTAAGGTGGTTTTAAGGGAATAGTCCTTGCTAGGCTCTTGACCTTCAACCACGGCTTCAGAAGCGATCACAGTATGGTCGGTATCGGTCTCTGTAGATCTCTTCGAGTGTTTGATGCGTATCTTCTCCAGACTCCTGATGCATCTTTCATCTGTGCTCTTAGCACTGGGTCAGTTACTGCTACAAACTGGAGAGACCCAGTACTCTTTCCTGTTGGCGTCTTGAGATCCTTTTGGATTTCAGTAGTCTCTTGACAGAACCCGCGATCTCTCTCCTCTTCTTTGGTGGAATGGAGAGGCGGTGTGACTGCAAGTTCCAATGGATTCCCAACCATTGAAACTCTTGAGCTGGAGAGAGGCGAGACTTCTTGTAGTTGATCTTGAATCCCAAATGTTCCAGGAACTAGATCACTTTCGTGGTTGCCTGCAGACAAGCAGTCTTGGATGCTCCCCACACCAGCCAGTTGTCCCGGTATGCTGTTACCTGAACGACTTCTAAGCGTACCGTTGTACGACTGCGTCCGCAAGTTTTGTGAAGATCCTTGGGGCTATGTTCAGTCCAAAGGGCATGGCCTGAAGACATACTTTGTCTTCTGTAGCTTGAATCCTAGGTAGGAGGAGAGAGGGCGACTGACTGGAAGGTGCCAGTAAGCATCTGCCAGGTCTATTGAGACTGTGTACGTATGCCCCTTTCGGTAACAGGGCACTTATATGTTGTAGGGTTAGCATCCAGAACTAGTTGTTCTCGATGAACTTGTTAAGTGGATATAAGTCTAGAATGACTCTGAGTGTATCCGAGTCCTTCTTGGGAACACAAAACAGGCTTCCCTGGAATTTGATGGAATTTGCTTTCCTTATAACCTTTTTGTTCAAGAGTTCTAAGGTATATTCTTCCAGTAAGGGGGTGAAGTGTTAGAAGAACTGAGGAAATGAAGGTGGAGATCTGTTCCATTTCCACCCTAGTTCATTCTTGATTAGGCTGTGGGCCCAGGGATCGAAGGTCCATCGATCCTGAAAGTGGAGAAGTCTCCCTCCTATCTGGAACATCTCATTGTTTGGATGGTCCGGAGGGTTTGCCACACTGACCACGTCCTCCCCTACCTCGTTAGGGGTTTTCTAGATCCTCTTCCTTTCGGGTGAAAGGTAGTGGTGTGCCTCTCAAAACCTGGGTTGAAGGCTGGTGACTGGGCTACCAGCTGTTGAGGCACCACTTGGAAGGTGGTTTGTGGTTGAGCAACCACTTGGGGCACCGTGGTCATGGTGACCGTGGGATGTTGCACTGGTCGAGAAGGTAGTCTTGGCTTGTTTGTCTTCTTCTTAGGTTGGGGACCAGCATCAGGGGAAGATTTTCTCTTAGTAGACATACCCCACTTTTGGAGAAGATTCATATTCTTTGTGGCGGCTTTGGCGACTACTTTTGGACTACTTCCTTTGGGAAGAGGTCCTTGCCCCAGATATAGGAAGTGATCAGCTTCCTGGGTTCGTGTTTGACCGTTGCATTGGCAAACACAAACTCCCTGCAGGCCCTCCTGGCCTTCACAAAAGCATACAAGTCCTTAACTAGGGTGGCCATGTGCACCTAGGCCAGGACTGTGTACATGTCTGGGGTGCTAGCAACGCCTGCACACATCTCCATGCAGTTCTGGAGGGTAAAAGAGGTGGCTAGTTTTTCCTTTGTCTCCTGTTCTCTTCTCAGGAGAAAGTCAGACAGCTTCGGGAGGTTCTCACTGAACTGCTGTCCTGCGACGTCCGCGTCGAGTTTCGAAACTGAGAAGGTTAGGTGGACCTCTTTTCAATTCTTCTCATCTGTGGGCAAGGCCAGCGACAATGGCTTACACTCCTCCAGCGTAGGACATGGTTTGCCTGCATCAATTGCCTTCAGCACACTATGGAGAACTTTCGACGAGAAGGGGAAACCTTTTGATGAAGGAGCAGGAAAAGTAGGGTGTTTCTTGCTCAGCGCAGAAACTCTAGAGTTGGTATACCCTGCCTTCTTCAGGCTACTCGTCAAGAGAGCCTGTGCCTTGTCCTGGTCGAAAACGATGACTACCTTTGATTCCGTCTCTTCCTTATACGCCGGCTCACTCTTCAGCTGGATGAAACATTCCGGGTAAGCCGCAAGATTTGGCCAGAATTGGATGTCGTCCAGGGGGATGGCCCTCATCTTCTGCGAAATGTAGAGTTTCCCATTCATCCTGGGCATGAACTCTGCATACCTCCAGGGATTGGTATCGGAGCATGTTGGCAGGTCAGACACTTTAGGTCGTTTGAAAGACCCATGAGAAGTGACTATGCCGGTTGCTTCACGGAATTCTTTCCATATATCTACGTTTTCCTTACGTAGAGAGTCCACTAGCATCGTGATCTGGGCCAAACCGCTTGGCCCAGCGAGTCTAGTGGAGGGGTAGGAGCCAAAGACGTTGACGGCACAGCCTGGAATGCCGACACAGACAGAAGGGGGTCCTCCGCTTCCGTCGACTCGAGATCTTCGTCTCTTCCAGGTTGTTGGACCTCCTCTTCTTCAGGATCTTCCTGAAAGAGATCCTTTTTGGTGTCCGAGGACACTTCAGATATCCTCTCCTGATGGATGTCCATGCCTTTTAAAGCCTCGTTGATATCAGCCTCAATTACAAGCTGTACGCAAGGAGGCCCAGGTCGTGCCTGAGGTACGACGGCATCAGCTGCTGCCTTCAGGAACAGCATGCTTCTTTAGCTCGCTTGGTAGGTACAGTCCCAGGGACTTCTTCTGGAACCCTCGTACCCACTTCCGAAGCTTTTCCCTCGCAGCATCCCTCGACTCCGTCGACTTGGGATCACCGAAACCCTCGGTCATCAAGGCCGAGCAGACGTTGCAATCCTTAGGATCCCAGTTTCTCAAGGTTTCAGTTGCAATGGAGCAGGGGGCATGAGACCTGCACATGGAGTGACCACAAAAGTTTTTACTCCTATAAATGCATTAGATGACCTCACATGTCACCTTGGTCTCCTCCTGTAAAGAAAGGAAAAGTGAAATGAGTATGGGGTATTCTATCACACTGATAAACTTATGTTCATGCATAAAATTAGCATTACTATTATCATTATAGCTTAGGATAGTAAGCTAGAAAGAAAATAGGAAAGACACATATCTGTGTCTCCTGTCCAGACAATTTCTGTGACCTCCCTCAATATTAATATTTAGAATTTCCTTATAAGGGAAAACTAAGGTGGAAGAGCTCTAATCTCTAGAGCTAAAGTTAGTGTATACTAGCACTAACCCTTCCATAATGGAATTTTAATATTGTAGGGTAAGAATATTACGTTCTGATGACCTATGGCTCATCAGGATATTGAAGGAATACTTCACTTCAACATTATAATTGGTCTCAACAATGGACTGTGAAAGGACACACAGAATATGTTGGAAAATATAAACTACTGTATATTATATACTATAGTTTCCTAACTGCAGTATGTACTATACTGCAGAAATACTGGCTGCTGTATAATCTTATACTGTAGTTCTGCTGGCATGCTGCCTGCTAGGCTAGTACCTGACGGCACTAGCCGACAGAGAGATATACAAACATGGAGAGAAGGGCTACCTTATTATTATAGTTTAGTATAATAAATAGGGTTGTAGGGACTACTGTTCCTACTGCCTTCTTCTGGAATGAGGATTCAAATGGAAAGGGGGAATGTAATCATTCTAGCTTCCATCCAGCCACAGAATCTGTTGCCTGCTGCTCTGCCGGTTCCAGGGTTTGTGGATGGCAGTCAAAGAGAGGACTGAAGAACACTCAAAGTCATAAGGGTCTCCCACCGACAGCCGTCATGGCCGGCACAGCCGTTCCCGGACCCTTGCATCCGTTAGGGGGAAGGTCGAAGCGGCAATAAAGCCGCCTTTTTGGGCTCAGCCATGTCGTCCTGGTGGAAGGTTCCTTTAGGCAGCTTTCTAAGGGATATTTAGCTACCGGGATACTCCCAGAAAATTGACTATAGGTCTCCAAAATTCTAACTACCTTTCACCCGAAAGGAAGAGGATCTAGACGGAGCTCCTCAACAAACCCCTCACGAGGTAGGGGAGGACGTGGTCAGGGTGGCAAACCCTCCGGACCATCCAAGCAATGAGATGCTCCAGGTAAGAGGGAGACTCCACTTTCAGGATCGTTGGACCTTCGATCCCTGGGCCCACAGCATAATCAAGAATGGACTAGGATGGAAATGGAACAGATCTCCACCTTCATTTCCTCAGTTCTTCCAACACTTCACCCCCTTAGAACTCATGAACAAAAAGGTTATAAGGAAAGCAAAATCCATCAAATTCCAGGGAAGGCTGTTTTGTGTTCCCAAGAAGGACTCGGAAAAACTCAGAGTCATTCTAGACTTGTATCCACTCATCAAGTTCATTGAGAACAACAAGTTCCGGATGCTAACCCTACAACACATGTTACCAAGTCTCAATAGACCTGGCAGATGCTTACTGGCACCTTCCAGTCAGTCGCCCTCTCTCCTCCTACCTAGGATTCAAGCTACAGAACACAAAGTATGACTTCAAAGCCATGCCCTTTAAACTAAACACGAAACTTGCGGACGCAGTCGTACAACAGGTACGCTTAGAAGGCGTTCATGTAGCAGCATACCTGGATGACTGGCTGGTGTGGGCAGCATCCAAGACTGCATATCTGCAGGTAACCACGAAAGTGATCAAGTTCCTGGAACATTTGGGATTCAAGATCAACTACAAGAAGTCTCGCCTCTCTCCAGCTCAAGAGTTTCAATGGTTGGGAATCCATTGGAACTTGAAGTCACGCCGCCTCTCCATTCCACCAAAGAAGAGGAGAGAGATCGCGGGTTCTGTCAAGAGACTACTGAAATCCAACAGGATCTCAAGACGCCAACAAGAAAGAGTACTGGGTACTCTCCAGTTTGCAGCAGTAACAGACCCAGTGCTAAGAGCACAACTAAAAGATGCATCGGGAGTCTGGAGAAGATACGCATCAAACGCTTAAAGATATCTACAGAGACCAATATTGACCTTACTGTGATTGCTTCTAAAGCCTTGGTCGAAGGTCAAGAGCCTAGCAAGGACTATTCCTTTACAACCACCTCAACCATCAGTAATCATCCACACGGATGCCTCAACGGAAGGATGAGGATGTCATTCCCATCAAAGGAAAGCTCATGGGACCTGGTCATCCCTGTTCAAGACCTTTCACATGAACATTCTGGAGGCCATGGCTGTCATCCTGACGTTGAAGAAACTATCCCCGCACAGATCAGCCTACATCAAGCTGGTCTTGGACAGCGAAGTGATTGTAAGATGTCTGAACTGACAAGGCTCGAGATTGCCCTACATCAATCACGTGATATTGGCCATCTTTCGCTTGGCAAGAAAGAAAAGATGGCACTTATCATCAGTTCACCTACAAGGGTTCCGCAATGTGACGGCGGGCACTCTATCTAGGCTAAAGCCGATAGAGTCAGAATAATCCATAGACGTAGATTCATTCTCCTTCATCTTGGAAAGAGTCCCAGAACAGCAGATCTACCTCTTCGCAACGAGCGACAACAAGAAACTACCTTGATACGTAGCCCCATATGAGGACCCTCGGGCAGAAGCGACGGATGCCATGTCTCTCGATTGGAACAGATGGACTCATATCTACCTGTTCCCACCAACAAATGTCCTGCTGAAGGTCCCCAACAAGCTGAGATCCTTCAAGGGAACAGCAGCAGTGGTGGCCCCCAAGTGGCCCAAGAGCAATTAGTTCCCTCTGGTGATAGAACTGAAGTTGAGGCTGTTTCCTCTACTGAACCCAGTTCTATCCCAACTGGTTCAGAAGTCGACTGTATTCGCTTCATCATAGAAAACCCAAAGCCTTCATCTCATGATTTTCTCGCCTTAGCAGTCAAGAAAACATTTGGGATCTCGAAAGACAGTATCGACTTTATAGAAGAATACAAGTCAAAATACACCAGAAGACAATATGAGTTGTCTTGGAAGGAGTGGGTTGCTTTTGTTAAAACAAAAAAGCCGACGGAAATCTCGATAGACTTCTGACTTTCCTTCTTCATCCACCTTCACGAGCAAGGTTTGGCTTCCACCATGATAACCAGGGTAAGTCAGCTTTGACTACACATCTTCTATATGCCTTCTAGATGGACCTGTCGAACGAAATCTTCAACAAGATTCTGAAGGCATGCGCTAGACTTAAACCAGCAGCTCCTCCGAATGCCATTTCATGGTCTGTGGACAAAGTCTTACACTATGCTTCAGCCTTGAACAATGAAGATTGTTCTCTTAAGGATCTAACCCAAAAAGTGATTTTCCTGTTTGCTATAGCCTCATGGGCTAGAGTTAGTGAAATAGTAGCCCTATCAAGAGACGAGGGCCATATTCAGTTCACAGAAGTGGGAGAACTGAATCTTTTTCCCGATCCTACCTTTCTCGCCAAAAACGAGCTACCCACCAAAAGGTGGGGTCCTGGGAGAATCTGCCCTCTGATGGAAGATGTCTCTCTATGTCCAGTAGAGTGTCTAAAGGTCTATCTTCGAAGAACTTCAGAATTCAAGGGAGGACAGCTCTTCATAGGTGAAACCTCAGGATCAAACTTATCCCCGAAACAAATGAGGGCGAAGCTCACCTACTTCATTCGCAGAGCGGATCCTGAGAGTACACCCGCAGGTCATGATCCAAGAAAGATTGCTTCCTCGCTGAACTTTTTTCAGTATATGGACTTTGATAGACTCCGCTCATACACTGGCTGGAAATCCTCTAGAGTCTTCTATAAACATTATGCAAAGCAAGTGCACGAATTGAAACACTTTGTGGTGGCGGCAGGTAGTGTTATGAAACCTGTCGTCTAGTGCTGCGATGATCAGTGAACCTGTTTTGGACTTTTACAGTTTGGGTGAAAAGGTGTTAACAACTTTCAGTGTAATACCTTTTATTAAGGGTCACCCTGGTGCCACTGGGACTATTCTTTATAGGTGTAGAATCAAACCAATAACACCAGTGCCCTGTATACACTTGCATGCGATGTTAAAACTCATCCAACCTTTACAGTGAAATTATCTTAATAATTTTACATTGATTTCGAGTGGCAATGTTTTAATAATATATTTCCCTCCTCACAGGTGATAAATATATATGTACCTCTAGAATGTTGGCTGTAATGGATATGATTCTATTTTAATACATTCGTTGTTATATATTTGTTGGCTATACAAATAAATATAAAAATGTATTTGCGTCTTATTCGCCCCAATAAGTAGCTGAATAAAACTAGCCAGAGTTTCTTACTTATTTTTCCTAAAAACAAGGTAATCACTTGAAGGTACCTAGATGTGTGAACATAATCATGTTTAGTTAATTACATTTGTTCCGACATATATACAAACCTTTTCGCTTCTAAAGTCAGAGCTGACAGTTTCCCTGCAGGGAGCAGGAAGCCCTAAGATTGTTCCAAACTTAGCGGATATGACGAATAACGGTACCGTCATATATTTATGTGGTGTGGGTGACCATATAGAAGCTGACTCAAGGTTAAGGCACTTATACAAACCCACATATATAGTCATCATCATCATTTCAGCCTTCAAAAGTCCTTTGTTGGATGTAGGCCGTCCCCAGGTTTCTCCACAGACTTCTATCGCAAGCTATTCTGTGCCAGTGTTGCTTATGTTGGTCTAAGTCATCTCGCCAGCGAGTTTTTTGTATTTCTCAGTTTCTTGTGTATCCTCTGGGTGTCCAGAAGGTTGTTCGTGATGTCCATCGGTTGTCTGTCATCCTGGCAATGTGCCCTGCCCAGTTTAATTTGAGGTTGCTAATGGTTTCAAGGATATCCATTACTTTAGTTTTTTTATGTATCCATTTAATTTAGCTGTTTTTCTATCCTTCCATGTTAGATTTAGCATAATTCTCTCATGTGCCCTCTGCATTGTTCGTAATTTAAGGGAAAACTTTTTTGTTAGATTCCAAGTTTAGGCCCCATAGGTGACAGTGGGGAGGATACACTGATCATAGACTTTCCTATTTAAGATGATAGGAATCCTCTTATTTTTTAACACTGTACTGGCTCTTCCAAACGCTTGCCTACCGAGGGTTATTCTTCTTTTTATTTCGCTCTCTTTACAGGCGTCATGTAGAGGGATTCGTTGTCCTAGGTAGATGTAGTGGTCCACTTCCTCAATTTGTTGGTTTTCAATTTCAAGTATGTCATCTGCATTTTCAGTATATTTATTGCTCATGACTTTGGTCTTTTGGAAGTTCATGTGGATGCCAATTGATTTGCTTGCTTCATTTAGCTCGGTGAGCATATGTTGAAGCTCTTCTTTGGTGTGAGCAATGATAATGATGTCATCAGCAAATCTTAGGTGACTTAGATATTCTCCATCTATTTTTATTCCTTTTTCTTGCCAGTTGAGTTGTCGGAAAGCTCTCTCCAGGCAGGCAGTAAACAGTTTGGGTGAGCTAGTGTCACCTTGTCTGACACCTTTGTGACCGCAGAAGTTCCTACTCCTATGGTTGCAGAAGATTACATCACATTTCATCGGGGGCTCCTCCTGTAAAGAAAGGAAAATTAAATGAGTATGCAGTTGTTTATCTCACATGATAAACAGATTATGCAAAATATTAATATTTCAACCATTATAGCTTAGGATAGTAAGCTAGAAAGGAATTAGGAAAGACACATACTTGTGTATCCTTTCCAGCCAATTGCTGTGACCTCCCCCCAATATTAAGGTTATAGAGTTTCCTTTATCAGGGCAAACTCAAAAGAGAAGGGTTCTAACCTCTAGGGATAGAAAAAGTGTACACTACCCCTGGCCCTTCTTAAATCATTTAATATTGTGGGGTAAGTTATTAACTGATTTCTAATCAGAGTATTGAATGAATTCTATTCTTTCAATATAGGATTGGTCTCAGTAATCGACTGTGCAAGGATACACAAGGTATGTTGGAAAATAATTAATGTAGAATATATACTATAGTTTTCTGTCTGTAGTATATACTATATTGCAAATATACTGGCTACTGTATAATCATATACTGTAGTTCAGCCAGCATATTGCCGGCAGGGCTAGCACCTGGCGGCACAGTCCGGCCGGCATGTCACCGGCTGGGTAGTACCTGACGGAACTGGTCCCCAGTCCAGCCAACATGCTGTCGGCTGGGTTAGTACCTGGCTGCACTAGCTGACAGAGAGAGAGAAAGCATGGAGTGAAGGGCTGCCTAATTAAAATGTAAGTTTAAAATAAATAAGGGTGTAAGTATATAACCTTACTGCCTTCCTCCAGAATGGGGGTTCAAATGGAAGGGGAGAATGCATCCTTTAAGCTTCCATCCAGCCACAAGATTCGTTGCCGGCATTGCCGGTTTCAGGAATGTGGATGGCAGTTCAAGAGAGGAATGAAGAACACTCAGCAGCAGAGGGGTCTCCCACCGGCAGCCGTCACAGTCGACACAACCTTCCCCGGAGCCTTGTGTCCATAAGGGAAAGACCGAGTGACCATACAGCTGCTTATGTAGGAGCCCGGCCGGCACCACAATCTACCCGGCAAGCGGTGAGATTACAGGACAACGGCTACAGGATTGCGATAGATAAGCCATCGCTAAAGAACAGAGAGGGGAAGGGAAAAGGGTCCTGTATCAAGTGTAGAAGAAAGCGGTAGGATCGCCACCACTTCCACACAAGAGTGAAACATTATTTCAGTATCGGTGCCATCCTAGGTGGCAGAAGAATATCTATTCTTCAGCCTAGGGTCTGCCGAAACAGGACTAGTCTTCTAGACCGCAGGGGAAAAGGTGGCGGCATCATACTACCACTTCAAGTGTGGCTTAGGGAGGCTCAGCCTCCTATGCTGACAGCTCTAAGCCGGCAGGGGAGTGCTACTCACGCTGCCGGTCTGCCTCAAGTAGAAAGACTGTATACTCTGAGGTTCTGTCAAAAACCCAAGCCGGCATACTCGCCGGCAAGGGTGAAAGACAGAAAACACTAGCCTAGTCAAGCCTGAGTGAACTACTCTATGGCAAGACTAAGATAGGGTTGTAGCCTATGGCGGCACTCAGAGGGAAGGAGGGATTACCCTTAAATCTCCACAGGAGACGAATATCGAGTTACATAATTAATTCTAGGAGATATACTATCTCCTGTTGAATTGATAAAACGATACACGAGGGTAAGTGGGGATAATGAACGGAAAAATCTATTTTTGGGCAAGATAGCCATGTCGTCCTGATGGAAGTTCCTATTAGTAGCTTCCTAAGGGATATATGTACTACAGTGATATTCCCAGAGAATTTTACCTTTAGGTCTCCAGAATTCTAACTCCTGGTGCGAATATCCTTAAAATTTCTCTCAATGATATCGCATAATATCAGGGGACGTATTCTTGACGCGCCACATAGCAATCTGCACCCCGAATAGCGTTTACGCTTCGAAGGGGAAAGTGGCAAAATTAGAAGGGAGCCATATCAAGGTTATCCTAGTTCCCATACTACTATTGAGTATCACAACAGCACCATATCCAAGATGGCAGACATTCCTTGTAGCATTGAGCATGGTGCTACAGATGCAGTAGCTTCGGGAGTGATTCTGTGAAGATCTTTTCTTTAGAAAAGGACGGTGGGTCCATCAGGATGACATGGCTATCTCACCCAAAAACAGATTTTTCGCTTCGCTCAAAATCCGTTTTTTGGGCTCAAGCCATGTCTTCCTGATGGAAGCATATCAGAGCATTAATGTATCTGTAGATTTTCATCAGTGCCTTAACCTTAGGACAATATTTCTATGGTCATCTGGACTATTTGAGACAAATGACGTTACCGTTATCCGTCATCATCACTAATCATAAACAATGTTACTGCTTCCTACCCCCTACTAGGAAGAGTCATTCTAGATGGTAGAAAAGGGGCCTCAAGGTTAGCATATATTGTATGAACAAACATAAATATACACTGGGTATACAAACGGTCTCACGGTGTGTATATACTATCGAAACAATATCAGTGTTCATTATATCCATTGTTTGCAAGCATAAAATGATATGAAGTATACTTACATGAGTAAGTCAAAGAACTCTGGTATCTTAAATATGCAAATTGTCGGGCGAATAAGGACGCAATTACATTCTAATAGACATTTATTTCTAATAAATGACTAAATGAATTAACAAGTAAAACTAATGTAGCTTGATAAAGGAATTATACATGCGACATATACAGAAACTATTTTCCCTTTTTTGAAAGGAAGAAATGATGAGTGCCACTCTCAGACTGGAGAAAAGTTTTTAATAAAATTTTCCTTCATAATTTCTGTATATGTTATATACTATCAACACTGTATACTACGTACACATGGCACGAGTGTTATCTGTATGATTCCACACCTGAGATTTTGAACAGATTTAGTGTCACCATGGTAACACTAATTTAAAAGGGGATCACACTAAAAGTGCTGACACCTTCTCCCTTTAATTGACAGTCCCAATCAATTAACTGTTCATCGCAGAACTAGACGACCGGTTTTAATACACTACCTGCAGCCACCACATAATGCTTCAGTTCATGGACCTGCTTAGCATAGTGTTTGAAGAACACTCTGGATGATTTCCATCCAGTATATGAGCGAAGACGCTCAAAGTCCATATACAGAAAAAAAGTTCAGTGATGAAGCAATTTTTCTTGGATCGTGACCTGCGGGAGTACTGTCAGGATCTGCTCTGTGAATAAAGTAGGTGAGCTTTGCCCTAAGTTGTTTTAGGGATAAGTTTGATCCAGAGGTTTCTCCTTCAAAGAGCTGTCCTCCCCTGAAGTCTGAAGTTCTACGAAGATAGAACTTTAGACACTCTACAGGACATAGAGAGACATCTTCCTTCAGAGGGCAGATTCTCTAGGGACCCCACCTCTTAGTGGGTAGCTTGTTCTTAGCGAGAAAGGTAGGATCAGGAAAGAGATTCAGTTCTCCCGCTTCTGCGAACTGAATGTGGCCCTCATCTCTAGATAGGGCCACTATTTCACAAACCCTTGCCCCAGAGGCTATAGCGAACAGAAAAATAACCTTTTGGGTTAGATCCTTGAGGGAACAATCATCACTGTTCACAGATGAGGCATAATGTAGGACCTTGTCCAAAGATCATGAGATGGGCTTTGGCAGTGCTGCAGGCCTAAGCCTTGCCCATACCTTCGGAATCTTATGAAAGATTTCATTCGCCAGATCCACTTGAAAGGCATATAGAAGAGGTCTAGTCAAGGCTGACTTGTACGTAGATATCGTGTTGGCCGCCAGACCTTGATTATGAAGGTGGACAAAGAAGGACAGACAGAAGTTCATTGAAATTTCTTTCGGTCCTTTTGCTTTTACAAAAGCAACCCACTTTTTCCAAGATGACTCATATTGTCTTGTAGTTGACTTGGACTTTTATTCTTCTAAGAATTCTATATTGCCTTCTGAGATCCCAAATCTTTTCCTAACCGGTAGGGCAAGAAAATCATGAAATAAAGGGTTTGGGGTCTCTGTGATAAATCGAAGGCAATTAACTTCTGAGCCTTCTAAGATAGTCCTGGGCCAGCCTTAGCCTCAGTTCCTTCACTAAAGGGAACTGGTTGCTCTTGGGCTACTTGGGAGCCAGCAGAGCCACTCTTCCCTGGAAGGATCTCAGCATGTTGAGGACCTTCAGCGGGAGATTGGATGGGATGAACAGGAATTCCTGAGTCCATCCCTTCTATACTAGAGACATGATGTCTGTTATCTCCACGAGAGGATCCTCGTATGGGGCTACACATCGAGGTAGATTCTTGATGACGCTCCTGACGAAGAGGTCGATCTGCATCTAGGGGACTTGTTCCCATCTGGGAGAGAATAGGTCTGCGTCTGTGGACCATTCTAAGTCTGTCAGCTTGAGCCCGAATAGAGCATCTGCTGTCACATTGCGGATCGATTGTACACGAACTGCTGATAGGCGCCATCCTTTTAGGTAAGGGATGGCTAACCTCACCTAAACTATATGAGACGCTCTCTAGCCTTGTCGGTTCTGACGACTCATTATCGCTTCGATGTCCCAGATCAGCCTGAGGAGGTCTGATCTGCATGGAGAGAGTTTCCCCACCCACGACAGGACCAAAATGGCCTTGGATAGAAATGACCGAATCCCTTGGACTTTCCTCTGATGTGAGTGAATACCCCATTCTTCCGACTAGGTATGTCGGGGTAGTTGCAAGGGCACGGTCTTCCATAGACTTTTGGCCTTTGACCATTGTTCGGGAAGCGATTAAGGAAAAACCGATCTCGGTCTTTTTAAATCTCTTTGAGCGTTTGATGCGTATCTTCTCCAGACTCTTAACGCATCTTTCGGCTGTGCACTTAGCACTGGGTCTGTCACTATTGCGAACTGAAGAGAGTTCAGAACTCCTCCCTGTTAGCGTCTTGGAATCCTGACTGATTACCATAGTCTCTTGACCAACCCTGCAATCTCCTTTTACATCCCCAAGGGAAAGGAGAGGTGTGACCACAGGTTTCAATGGTTTTTTTAACCATTGAAGTTTGAGCTGGAGAGAATCGAGACTTCTTGAAGCTTATCTTGTATCCCCGATGTTCCGGGAACCGAAACACTTCCTTGGATGCTCATAGACCAGCCACTTCGGGTGCTGCCCACCCCAGCCTTTCATCCAGGTACATTGTTGCCAGAACCATTTCTAGGCTTGGTTTTTGCGTGACTGTGTCCGCCAATCCCGTGAAGATACTTAGGCCTGTGTTTAGTCCGACAAGTATCTTTCCTAGGACATACGTTATCCTCTGTAACTTGAATCCTAGGTAGGAGGAGAGGGGGTGACAGACTGGAAGCTGTCAATAGACATCTTTCAGGTCTGACAAGACTGCGAACACCCCTTTTTGAAATAAGGTCCTTATGTTCAGAAGGATTAACATTCTGAACTTGCTGTTTTATTTGAACTTGTTGAATGGCGACAAGTCCAGAATGACTCTGAGTTTTCTTGAGTCCTTCTTGTGAACACCAAACAGCCTTCCCTGGAATTCGATGGACTATACTTTCCTTACCACCTGTATGCTCTAGAGCTCTAAGGTATACTCTTCCAGGAGGGGGTGGAGAGTAGGAAGAGTTAGGGAAATGATGGTGGAGGCATATCTATTTTCCATCCTTGTCCCATCTTGGTTAGGCCTTGGACCCAAGGATGGAAGGTCCAGTGATCCTGAAGGAACCTCCCTTCTACCAGAAGCGTCTCTTTGCTTTGCCTGATCAGAAGGTTTACATATTTGACCGCTTGCCTGTGGCACCACGGTCATCGTAACTGTCAGATGTTGTTGAACAGCCCGAGGAAAATTTCTAGGCTTTTCCGTCTTCCTTTTAGGTTGGAGACCCACATCCGTGGAAGACTTTCTCTTTGAAAAGATGCCCCACTTTTGGAGAAGTCCTATGTTCTCCATAGTGGCCTTCTTAATCACCTCTCCAACTACCTCGTTTGGAAAGAGGTCTCTACCCCAGATGTTGGAAGATATTAGCTTCCTGGTTTCGTGTTTCACTGTTGCGGCAGCGAACACAAACTCCGTACAGGCTCTCCTAGCCTTCATAAAGGCATAAAGGTCTTTTACTAAAGTGGCCATATGCATTTTGGCCAAGACCATGAGCATGTCTGGGTTACTTTGATGGGCTGAACACAATTCTATGCAGTTCTGTAGGGGTAGGGAGGCTGAAAGTCTCTCCTTTGTCTCTTGTTCCTTGCACAAAAGAAACTCAGATAGTTTAGGGAGATTCTCGCTAAACTGTCGTCTAGCGACATCCGCGTCTAGTCTTCCTACTGAAAAGGTTAAGTGGACTTGCTTCCAATCCTTCTCCTGCATGGAAAAGGCTGGTGACAGAGGCTTGCACTCCTCGAGTGCAGGACATGGTCTACCTACCTCCACTGCCTTGGCAACAGATTTAAATGCCTTCCACATAAATGGGAATGATATTGAAGCAGGAGCAAGAAAGAAAGGGTGTTTGTTACTTGGTGTGAACACTTTCGACACCGAGTAACCCGCCTTTCTCAGGCTAATTGGCAAGATAGCCTGTGCCTTATCATGGTCAAGAATCATGACCTCCTTCAGTTCCGCTTCTTTTCTTGACGTCGGTTCATGCTTCAGTCGAATGAAGCAATTAGGGAAAACGTCAAAGCTTGGCCAAAACTGGATTTCGTCCAAAGGAACAGCACCCATCTTCTCCGAGATGTAGAGTTTGCCGTTTAAAATCGGCACAAGCTCCGCAAACCTCCAGGGATTGGTGTTGGAGCATGCCGGAAGGTCTTGGTCTCTGGGTCGTTTGTAAGACCCTTGGGGAGCGACAAGTGGAGCTTCACAGAGCTCTATCTTGAATTTCGCTTACTCCTTTTCGTCTTGTTTGCGAAAGTTTTCTATTAGACCTTTCATATGGGCTAGTAATTGGTCCATTTTGTCTAATACAGTGGTAGAGGGTGAAGATGTCGATGTTAACGGCCCTAGAGCCGGCACCAGAAGCAATTCCGACACGACATTGTCCACCTCTTCCCGTGGGGCTTCCTGCCATCCGTCCCAAGGGCTACCTGGCCGCAGGGAGGAGCAAATCGGGCCTGGGGCACCACTATTTCCATACTTGCTTTCAGGAATAGTAAGCTATGCATCCTATCATTAGGTAGGTATGGTCCCGGAGAGATTTTCTGGAATCTTCTCCCCCAGTTGCGTAGTTTCTTACATTTCTTACGAAGTTTCTTACATTAAGGTCCGACATACATTGCAAACTTGAGGGTTCCAATAATGCAGGGATTCGGAAATGATATTGCAGGGGGCATGAAACCTGCATAAATTATGACCATAAAAGTACTTACTCTTGATATTGCAGAAGACTGCAGCACATGTCATCTGGGGTTCCTCCTGTAAAGAAAGGGAAGCAGAATGAGTATACAATTGATTATCTCACTGATAAGCAATATGTAAAAGTCATCTTTTAACTAAAAAAGCTTAGGATAGTAAGCTAGAAAGGGATAGTGGGAGACACATACTTGTGTATCCCTTGCAAGCAAATGCTGTTACCTCCCCTCAGTATTAACTATAAAGAGATTCCTCTATCAAGGAACTCTAATGAAAGGGTTCTTACCCCTAGGGGTAGAAAAGTGTACAAGTCACTGCCCCTTTTTATTCTTCAACACTGTGGGGGTAAGGATGACTGATTTCTAATCAGAGTATTGAAGGAATTCTATTCTTTCAATATAGGAACGGTCTCAGCAGAAGCCCGCACAAGGGTATCCAAGATATGTTAGAAACTAACTACTGTATAAACATACTATAGTTTTCTGTTTGCAGTATGCACTATATTGCAAAATATCGATTACTGTATAATTATATATAATGTAGTCCAGCCAGTGTGCTGCCATTGTGGCAAGCATCTGACAGCATGGTCCAGCCGGCATGACGCCTACTGGAATAGGAAATATAAAAGACATATATTTGTGTATCCTACCCAGCCCATTTGCTGTGACCTTCCCTTACAATATTAAAATCAGAGTTTCCTGATCAGGGAAACTCAAGATAAGGGTTCTAACGTTTTATGGCTAGAAGTGTAATACCACCAGCCCTACAAATTATATAATATTGTAGAGTGATATGAAAACTGATTTCTGATCAGAATATTGAAGAAATTCTATTCTTTCAATATAGGATTGGTCTCAGCAAACACCCGGGCAAGGATACCCAAGATATATTGGAAAATAACTACTAGTATAATATATACAATAGTTTTTCTATCTGCAGTATATCCTATACTGCAAATATACTGACTACCTGTATAAACATATACTGTAATTCAACCGGCATAGAGCTGGCATAGCTAGTCCCTGCCAGCGCAGCCAGCATGCTAGTTAAAAGAGAGAGAGACAGCATGGAGTGAAGGCTGTCCTATTACTGTGTATGTATACACTAATTAAGGATGTAAATATCTAATTTTTGGGCTCAGGCCATGTCGTCCTGATGGAAGTTCCTTCATAGTAGCTTCCTAGGTTATATTTAACTACAGTGAAATATCCCAGCGAATTTTACTTTAGGTATCCAGAATTCTAACTCCTGCCGCGAATATCCCTGGCTTTTGCCTTACGGGATATCACATAATATCAGAGGACGTATTTTCGACATGGCACATAGCTATCTACATCCCTAATAGAGTTTACGCTTCGAGAGGGGAAAGTGGCAAGAATTGTAGGAGGGCCATTATTAAGGCAATGCTCCTACACGTACTATAGTTGGGCGCCAGTATGACATCATGTCCCGGCGCCATCTTGTCATTCTTTCTCAAGTAGCGTACCTAGCTCGGTGTTTCTCCTGTGCCTTTCGCTATTTTGGATTATCATTGCTGCTGTGATGCTTTCACCAGCTTCATCTGCCTCTGGAAAGTTGAGTATTATCTTTAATTTGTATAAATGTAAGCTCTTGCCAGTTTTTCTCTTCGATTAAAGTAGTAATTAACGTAACAAGAGCTATTGCCTAACCGGATGGCGTCATGAACGCAGTCTTTCTTTATGCATGTGCCATCTAGTTATCCAGAACGACATTCCCGGTGTATATTCGCTTTAATAAATTTAGCTATTTAGCAATTTTAGCTGGGAAATTTTTATATTATGCCAATTGTACAGTGGATTTGGCAATTTATTTACCGAGCCCCACTAGTGTTAGGCTAGGCTTCCTAGCCTAGGCACCTTCATTTACTTTCATGCATGATATAGTTTTCCTAGTGTGATAATCTATTGAAGCTTTAGGAAATATTTTATACATATAAGATATTACTGCATATAAATTTTCCTCTTCCAAGATAGTATACAAGAGACTTTCAGTGACCGATTCTCACCGCGCCTAGGCTACTAGCCTAGGGGCTTTAGCATACGTTCATACATGTCCCCGATTGCCCTTGTATCGTCTTATTAAGTAGAGACTGACACCTCCTATTCTTTTTAAGATGATACTAATCTCTTTGGGAGATTTAAGAGCAATCTCTCTCTGTCTCAGTTAGCCTAGTCTAACCCTAGTCGGCTTAACCGTGAATTTTATTCGGGTAAATCTAGGCAAGGGTGTTTCTGTCCCTTCCCTCAACCGCAGAGGCCAGTTTTGAGATTAGGACAGAACATCAGAGTATTCGTCTGTGATCGGTGGCCGTCTGGTTTGGTGAATTGAATTCCTAAGTCAGGTTAGGCTACCGATGCCGGAGGCTATACGTCCCAAGGCCTCACCTAAAGGCATTATATGATATAATGCCTCCTCCCTGCGGTCTAGCAGACAGTCCTGTGCTGGCAGAACCTAAGCTGAAGAATTGAATTCTTCTCTTGCTTAGGGTCTCCGACACTAGACTCTGTTCCTAACACCTGAGACAGCAGCGTGGTTGCTGCCATCTCACCCTATTAGGCTAGCCCCGACTAGGGAATCGAATTCCCTGGCCCCTTGGGGTTATCCTTACACTAGAATGTAGTCTTTTTAGGTGGGGTAGAACCTGCCGGCTACTATCTCACCTACAGGACCCTCACCCCTCCCCTCTCTGTCCTTTAGTGATGGCCTAGCCTTCACACATCTTGACCACCATTCTACATTCGACCCTAGTGCGGGTAGATTGTGGGATTGGCTCGGGTTCTCTGTCAGCTGCCGGCTGACTTGGCTGCCGACAGAGATTCCCCTACCCTATCGAGTGTTCTTCAGTCCTCTGTTGGTCTGCCTTCCATAACCTTGCCGACTGGTACCGGCCGGGTCGTGGCTGGATGGAAGCCCGAATCTATTTCCCCCTTCCATATGAACCCTCATTCTGGATGGAGAGCTGCAAGGCTGAGTCTTTGCTTCCCTTCCCATCCATGCTTTCTCTCACTCTCAACAAGTATCCTGGGCCTAGCTGCCGGCGGCTCCATGGCCGTCGGCAGCTGGCAGGAATGTGGACCGCCGGCAGGTTGCACTGCCGCCGAATGTTATGGGTTGCCGACGATCGGCGACCCAATACCGGCCGGCACACACTGGCTGGCCGCCGGCAGCTATGATGACTGCTGGCAGCTGGTCGAATGTTTATCTGACGACATCTCACTCACCGCCGGCTGCTGGAGGGACTGCCGAATGCCGGCGGCATGCAACTGCCGGGGGTCTGCCGCCCACTACCACTAGAAGACAGTACACCTTCTTCTTAATCCCAGGAACTACCATGCCGGCATGCGCTGGCAGGTACTACAGTATATGGCCGTGGAGTGGGCAGTAAAAATTGCGATATTGATTATAATGCAATAAATAAACCACTGTACGGTCTGTACGGTAGCCCATACATTTTCCAACCTACAAAGTATTTCATGGGCAGCCTATAGTAAGACCACTTGTTAAAGAAAGAGATTTTTTCTTTAAAAAATTCAGTGATCACTATATTCAATCTTCAATATGGAATTCCTGAAGACGGTGTTATGTTACACCTTCATATATCCTGAGGATAAATGTCTTCTTTAATAATTCTATCTTAGAATGCCCGAGATCCAATATTGAGGGAGGTCATAGCAATTGGCTGAGCAGGAAACACACATAGGTGTCTTTCCTCTTTCCTTTCTAGCTTACCTATCTTGAGCTAAAATATACATAACATTGTATGATAAATTTTGTGAGATAATTCACCGAATACTCATCCGCCTTTCCTTTCTTTACAGGAGGAGCATCCCGAGTGCGGGAACCATTTCTGCAAGGTCCACAGTAAGAACTTCTGCGGCCATGGAATGTGCAGGACCCACGCGCGCTGCACGACGACAAAGGGCTCTCTTAAGTGTTGGGACCCCCAGGTATGTGATGTATGTTCCAATCTGGTTACTGAGGCTTTTGATGATGAAAAGTCGACTGAGTCAAGGGATGCAGCAAGAGAGAAGCTGCGGAAATGGGTCAGGGGTTTTCAAAAATATGCCATTGGCCCATACCTTCCTAACGAAAGGATGAGAGCTTCTCTTTTCGCTAAGGCAACTTTGGATGCAGTTATCCCTCAACCTCAAGCGGAGATCCCCCTCGTCCAGATTCCGATAGAATCTGAAGTTTCGGTTGCCATGAAGGACATCTAGCTAGAAGACAATATGTCGGTAGTTTCCGAGGAGACGGAATGGTCTTCTAGCAGAAGAGCAGGGACAGGAGTGTGCCTTACCTCCTAAGGGCGACGATGAAGGAACCAAAATTTTTTCGGTTTCAACGGCTCCGATGGCTGAGCCCGTCCCGTCGACCTTCTCTGCCCCCCAATTGGACACAATAAGTCACACCCTAACATCTCTCCTGTCTATGTTTCAGGACATGGAGAAGGAGTTATCTGAGAAAGAAGCTTCGCTTCGGACTGAAATGCACCAGCTCGTGACTTCCCGTTCAGCCCCGAAGAAGCTAAAAGTTAAGGACCTTCCCCCTTTCTCTGACGTCAACCCTTGGAGGTATACTGAACACATGCCTATGTCAGGAGGGAAGATCTTCCTCTCTGACAAACTGGGTACGGTCCCAGTACAGGACATCCAGTTCTGGCCCAGCAAAGGGGCCTATCCCGATTGTTATGTTCGTCTGAGAACTGAGCCTCCCTCGAAAGAGGAGACAGAGCCAAAGGAAGTCATAATACTTGACCTCCCCAAAGCCCAAGATTTGTTCACCAATACCTTGAAAGAGAGGGCCTTCACTAGCTCCAAAGTACCGGCTCTCGGCAAGAGGCACCCGTCCTTCATTACTGCTTCTTCCCGTGCCTTCCCCTTTATGGAAAAAGGGTTCAAGGCAGCCTTAAAGGCAGTCAAGGCAGAGAAACCTTGCCCCACACTCAAAGAGTTTAGGACATTTTCCCTTGCCCTACCATCAAATGATGCAGACTGGAAGGATGTCTATAGCACCTTCTCACTCGGGAAGTTGGGGCTGACATTGCCGGACGTCAGTTCGGAGAAGACCTCCCTAAGTTGTCGGACTTCCTCCTGTGCAGGGAGCAGTAAACGAAGGAAAGACATACCACCTCTATGTCCCTGCAGACTGGACTAGAGACAATGGCAAGTGTTCCAGAAACCCCAGACATGTACATGGTCTTTGCCAAAGCTCATTTGGCAACAGTCACCAAAGACCTGTACAACTTTATTAAAGCCAGAGGGGCTTGTAGAGAGTTCGTGTTTGCCATGGCTGCGGTGAGGCACAAACCAAGGAAGCTGATAGCTTCCAACATCTGGGGAAAAGACCTCTTTCCAAACGAAGCGGTCAAAGAGGTTGTCGACAAAGCTGCCACGGAGAATAGGAATCTTCTCCAGAAGTGGGGCTTGTTGACCAAGAGAAAGTCTTCCAGTGAGGAGGGTCCCCAACCCAAAAGGAAGACCAAGCGACCTAGAGTGCTCTTCACCCACCTCGACAACAACAACTTCCCGTGGCCGTGGTGTCCAAGACGGTGACACAACCACCTACAACGTTCCAGCTGGTGCCCTAGCAAGTAGCGACACAGTCGCCTGTTTTTACCCCAACATTTGAAAGGCAATCCATGACCTTACGGCCGAAGTCTCGAGGTTCCTTTCAAGGTTCTTCTAGACGCCCCTCTAGAGGCAGGGGCAACAAAGGTGGACGTGGCCAAGGGGCAAGTCCTCCAACCAGAACTCAAAGTGAGATGCTTCCGGTAGGAGGGAGACTTCTCCTTTTCTGGGATCGCTGGACCTTCGATCCCTAGGCCCACAGCATAATCAAGAACGGACTGGGGTGGAGTTGGAACACAACTCCACCAACTTTCCCTCAATTCTTCCAACACTCAACCCCCATTCTGGAAGAATATGTCCAAGAACTCTAAGACAAGGGAGTTTTAAGGAGGGCAAAGTACGTCAAATTCCAAGGAAGGCTGTTTTGTGTTCCGAAGAAGGATTCGGAAAAGCTCAGAGTCATTCTGGACTTATCACCACTCAACAAGTTCATAGTGAACCACAAGTTCAGGATGCTTATTCTTTAACACATAAGGACCCTACTGTCCAAACAGGCATGCACAGTCTCCATAGACATGGCGGACGCATATTGGCATGTCCCGATCAATCGACAAGTTTCCTCCTACCTAGGATTCAAGCTGCAAAAGAGACAATACGTCTTTAAAGCCATGCCCTTTGGACTGAACATAGCCCCAAGGGTATTCACAAAGCTTGCGAATGCAGTCATTCGTCAACTACGCCTAAAGGGAGTTCAGGTGATTGCCTACCTGGACGACTGGCTGGTATGGGCAGCATCCGAAGAAGAATGCACGCAAGCCTCCAAGGAAGTGATCCAGTTCCTGGAACATCCAGGATTCAAGATCAACCTGGAGAAGTCTCGACTATCTCCAGCTCAAAAGTTCCAATGGCTGGGTGTTCACTGGAACTTACAGTCACACCACCTCTCCATTCCATCAAAGAAGAGGAAAGAAATAACGGGATCTGTCAAGAGACTTCCTCAATCCGACAGGATATCAAGACGGCAACAAGAGAGAGTTTCGGGGTCTCTCCAGTTTGTCTCAGTGACAGACCCAGTGCTGAGAGCACAAGTAAAATATGCATCAAGAGTCTGGAGAAAATACGCATCAAACGCTCGAAGAGATCTAACAAGACCGATACCAACTCGTCTGCGATCACTCCTCAAGCCATGGTCGGAGGCCAAGTACCTAGAGAAGAAGGTACCCCTACAACCGCCTCCACCTTCAGTCACCATCCACACGGATGCCTCGAAGGAAGGATGGGGAGGCCACTCTCACCAACGGAAAGTCCAAGGAACCTGGTCCTCCCTCTTCAAGACCTTCCACATCAACATTCTGGAAGCCATGGCAGTTTTTCTATCACTGAAGAAACTGAAACTTCGCTGCTCGATCCACATCCGGCTGGTTTTAGACAGCGAAGTGATAATGAGATGCCTAAATCGACAAGGCTCAAGATCACCTCAAATCAACCAAGTGATGCTGGCCATCTTCTGCCTGGCGGAAAAGAAGAGATGGAACTTATCAGCAGTTCACCTCCAAGGGTTTCGCAATGTGACGGCGGACGCTCTATCCAGGCTCACCCCGATAGAGTCAGAATTGTCCTTAGACGCAAGATCATTTTCCTTCATCTTACCCCAAGTCCCAGGACTGCAGATAGACCTTTTCGCGATGAGCGACAACAAGAAGCTACCCAGGTATGTAGCCCCGTACGAGGATCCTCTAGCGGAAGCAGTGGATGCTATGTCCATAGATTGGAACAGATGGTCCAGGATTTACCTATTCCATCCAACCAACCTCCTGCTGAAGGTCCTCAACAAACTGAGATCCTTTCAGGGAACAGCAGCGATAGTGGCTCACAAGTTGCCCAACAGCATATGGTTCCCACTGATAATGGAACTAAGACTGAAGCTGATTCCGTTGCCGGACCCAGTTCTGACTCAACAAGTGCAGAAGTCGAATGTCTCCACTTCATCACAGAAAACCCGGAACCTTCATCTCATGATTTTCTCACCTTAGCAGTCAAGAAAAGGTTCGGGATTTCAAAGGACAGTATCAACTTTTTAGAAGAATACAAGTCGAAATCTACTAGAAAACAATACGAGTCTTCCTGGAAGAAATGGGTTGCCTTTGTCAAGGAAAAGAAACCAAAAGAGATCTCTACAGATTTCTTTTTATCTTTCTTTATTCATCTCCATGAACAAAGTTTAGCAGACAACATGATCTCTACATGTAAATCTGCCTTGACTAGACCCCTACTATATGCCTTCCAGGTGGACTTCTCGAATGAAATCTTCAACAAGATCCCTAAGGCCTGCAATCGACTTCGGCCCGCAGCATCTCCGAGGCCCATTTCTTGGTTCTTGGATAAGGTTCTTCATCTAGCCTCTACCTTGAACAATGAAGATTGCTCTCTAAAGGATTTGACTCAAAAGGTGATATTCTTATTTGCACTAGCGAAATAGCGGCCCTTTCGAGGGATGACGGCCACATTCAGTTCACAGACTGCGGAGAACTGAACCTTTTTCCTGACCCAGCGTTTCTCGCTAAGAATGAACTGCCCACCAAAAGGTGGGGTCCCTGGAGAATCTGCCCTCTGAAAGAAGATGCATCTCTATGCCCAGTAAAATGCCTAAAGGTCTATATTCGTAGAACTTCAGACTTTGGGGGAGGACAGTTTTTCAGAGGAGAAACCTCAGGTTCAACATTGACCTTGAAACAACTAAGGGCGAAGATCACCTAATTCATTCGCAGAGCGGATCCAGACAGCACACCCGCAGGTCATGATCCTAGAAAATTTGCTTTGTCTCTGAATTTCTTTCAGAACATGAGTTTTGAAAGTCTTCGCTCCTATACTGGATGGAAGTCATCCAGGGGTTTCTTCAAGCACTACGCGAAACAAGTGCAAGAGATTAAGCATTATGTGGTGGCAGCAGGTAGTGCACTAAAACCTGCCGCTTAAATTCTGCAAAGAACAGTGCACTAATTGAGACTTTAGTGAAGGGTGTACATGTTTTCCTCCTACAGAGTGACATGTTTAGTGGAGTGTCTAAGTAGTGACACTATGAACTGTTCTAAGTATAAGGTGAAAGAAGCATAAAAGACTTGCACATGTGCCATGCGTATAACTACACAAGTGTTGATGAACTGTAACGACAGAAATGAGAAATAATGAAATATTACAATATTTCCTTTATAGTGGCTTCAAGTTTCTTTTTCAGATGAAACAGTTATTTCTGTTATTACTATTTTGTTATGCTTTACACAATATTTCCAAAAATTTCTTTAATTTTATATTATATTACAAAATTACCTGTATCCTTGCTATCTATGGTTTAGCAATAAACACATCTTTGAATTTTGCTTCTCATTTCGCCCTACAAATTCTAAACATGCTATATAAATAGATGTGTCAGAGCACTTATTATCCTATCATTTTGAAAATATTCTGAACATATACTATATCTGTTCTAAGTGAACAACCTCACAATTATGTGTTATTGTATCAAGTATCAGTCCCTGGTAACGACTGATTTTATGTCTAATTGCTTTACTGACAGTACAAATTTCCTACACGAATGAAAATCTGTCTACCCTGCTTACAACACACCAGGTGGACCAGGGGAGGTGTCAGTAATCAATACATACTTTGTTCCTTTCAGAATACAAACTATGTTTTACATGTATATGATGAAACTAATATACAAACTGGTTTGCTAGATTGTTCATTGACCTTGCAATCATCGTTTTTTTTTTTCCCTAGAGTCTCCCATGACTCTTCCCTGTAGGGGGCAGGAAGCACTGACATAGTCCATGATCAGTTGAAAGGTGTATGACGGTAACACCATGTGTCTCTAGGTCTAGATGAACAAGGAAAATTTATCTCGTGGTTATTGGCACCATTGGAAATCCACTGATACATTAATGCTCTGGTAAACTTCCATTAGGACGACATGGCCTGAGCCCAAAAAATGGACGCTCAAAATCTATCTTTGGGTGAGGTAGCCATGTCGTCCTGATGGACGCACTCCTTTTACAAAGGATGAATGAATCCCTCCCAAACGTACTGCATCTGTAGCACCTCGCTAACGCTACAAAGAATGACAATATGGCGTCATACTGGCACCCAACTATAGTACGTGTAGGAGCGTTGCCTTAATAACAGCCCACCTACAATTCTTGCCACTTTCTCCTCTCGAAGCATAAACGCTATTAGGGGTGTAGATAGCTATGTGGCGTGTCAAGAATACGTCCTCTGATATTATACGATATCCCATAAGGAGAAAGCCAGGGATATTCGCGCCATGAGTTAGAATTCTGGATACCTTTAATAAAATTCTCTGGGATATATCACTGTAGTTAAAAATAACCTAGGAGCTACTATGAAGGAACTTCCATCAGGACAACATGGCTACCTCACCCAAAAATAGATTTTTCGCTTCGCTCAAAATCCGTTTTACTGCCTTTCTCCAGAAAGAATGTTCAAATGGAAAGGGAGAATGTAACATTCAGTCTTCCATCCAGCCACAAGTACCATCACCGGCAAGGTCCGGCCGGCACATAGCCGGCAGGCTACCACCCGGCAGCACTGGTACAGTTGGTATACTGCCGGCTGAGTCAGCACCTATCTGTGCCGGTCTGGCCTGCCTACCGCCGGCCAGGCTAATAACCCGGCAATAGAACTTGTGGCCAGCAGTCCAAGGGAGGACTGAAGAACCTTGGTGACAGAAGGGACTTCCCACCAACAGCCATCATACCTGCCGACAGATGGCATGGCTCCCAGCAGCCTGCTTAGCCGCCAGCAGCTGTCATAGCCGCCGACAGTTTGTATAAAACATGGCCGCCTGCAACCAGCATGGCTGCCGGCAGTTGTCCTGGCTGCCAGCAGCCGGCATAGCCGCAGGCAGTCGGACAACAACTGTAGAGTAGGAGTCTGGCCGGCCCCCGCAATCCACCGGCAAATTGTGAGATTGCAGGACAACGGCTCAAAGAAATACGATGGCTCGGCCATCACAAAAGAACAGAGGGGGAGGTAAAAGGGTCCTGTATGAGGTGTGGAAGGAGCCGGCAAGGTTGCCGGTCCTACACACCCTTAAGAAACTCTGTTTCAGTATCGGCACCATCCTAGGCAGCAGGAGAATTTCTATTCTCCAACCTAAGGTCTGCCAATACAGTTAAGGGGACGGCAGCAGTGCCGCCTCCTCTCAACAAGGGAGAAACAGAGTTCCAGTGCCAACGCCATCCTAGGCCTCAGATGAATAACTATACTTCAGCCTAGGGTCTGCGAGTACAGGACTAGTCTACTAGACCACAGGGAGAAGGGGGCTGCATCATACAACCACTTCAGGTGCGGCCTAGGGAGGGATAGCCTCCTATGTCGGCAGCCTAGCCGGCAGGGGAATGACTATTCACCCTGCCGGCCGACTGTCGGCACAAGACTAAATATTCTGAGGTTTTGACCAAATCTCAAAACCTGATATCTGCGGTTACGGGAAGGGACAGAAAACCCTAGGCTAGTCATGCCTGAATAAAAACTCGAGGCACGACCCATTAGGGTTGTAGCCTAAGGCTACACTCAGAGGGAAAGAGAGATTACCCTTAATTCCCCTTTAGAGACGAGTATCGGTTTATATAATAATTCTAGGAGATATCTATCTCCGTTTGAATAGATAAACCAATACACGAGGGTAACCGGGGAAATGTCAAAAGTATACTATATCGCCTAGGTTAGGTTACCTAGGCAAAGCGAGATCTCGGTTACCTAAATCACTGAAACTCTGACTATATGATCGACATAGGAAAAGGAAAATTATGCATATAAAACGGCGCGAAAAATCAATTTTTGGGTGAGATGTCCATGATGTCCTGATGGAAGGGTCCTTTAGTAGCTTCCAAAGGGTATATATGACTATAGTGATATTCCCAGAGAATCAAACCAAAGGTTTCACAGAATTCTAACTTCTGGTGCGAGTACCCTTAAGATTACTCTCAAGGGTATCGTATATAATTAGGGGACGTATTCTTGACACACCACATGGCAATCTGCACCCCGAATGGCAGAATTAGAAGGGTAGCCGCAATAGAGATTACCCTGGTTCCCATACTACAATCGTATCACAACCGCGCCAACTCCCTCTGGCGGTCATTCCTTGTAGCGTTGAGCATGGTGCTACAGATACAGTAGTTCAGGGAGGGAAACCGTGAAGATCTTTTCATAGAAAAGAAGGGTGGGTCCATTAGAACGTCATGGCCATCTCACCCAAAAATAGATTTTTCGCTTCGCTCAAAATCCGTTTTTGGGCTCAAGCCATGACGTCCTGATGGAAGCATACCAGAGAATTAATGTATCTGTGGATTTTCATCAGTGCCTTAACCTTGGGACAATATTTCTACGGCCAAAAGGGCCAACTGAGACAAATGACGTTACCTTTATCCGTCATTATCACTAAGCATAACAATGTTAGTGCTTCCTGCCCCCTGCAGGGAAGAGTCATTCTTAGACGTTAGAAAAGGGGCCTCAAGGTAGCATATATTGTATGAACAAACATAAGTATACTCTGAGAATACGAACGGTCTCAAGGCTTGTATATATTGCGGAACCAATATCAGTGTCCTCATCCGTTGTTTGTAAGCATACAATGATATGAGAAATACTTACATGATTAAGTCAAGGAACTCTGGCATCTTAAACATACAATTGTTGGGCGAATTAAAACGCAACTGCATTTTAATAGACATTTATTCCTAATAAATGACTACATGCTAAATGAATGTAGCATGTTAAGGAAATTATACAAGAGACATACACAGAAATTAATGTTCCTTTTTTTGAAAGGGGAAAATTGATGAGTACCACTCTCAGACTGAAGAAAAGCTTTTTTAACAAGACTTTTCTTTATAATTTCTGTACATGAAATAGTCTAACAACACTGTGTACTATGTACACACGGCACTAGTGGTAT
Source organism: Palaemon carinicauda (assembly GCF_036898095.1). Classification (NCBI taxonomy): domain Eukaryota; kingdom Metazoa; phylum Arthropoda; class Malacostraca; order Decapoda; family Palaemonidae; genus Palaemon; species Palaemon carinicauda. The sequence continues at coordinate 96,263,315 of NC_090754.1, read as the reverse complement.
CCATATAATTTCACACCTTAGATTCTGAACAGATTTGGTGTTACCTTGGCAACACTTATTCAAAGGGAGGTCAAACGAAAAATGCTGACCCCTTCTCCTTTTAATTGATAGTCCCAATCAATTTACTGTTCATCGCAGAGCTAGACGACAGGGTCCAAAATAGCACTTGCCGCCACCACATAATGCTTCAATCCATAGACTTGCTTAGCATAGTGTCTGTAAGACACACTGGACAACCTCCGATCAGTAAATGAGCGAAGAGGCTGAAGTCCACACACTGAAAGGTTCAGTGATGAAACAACTTTTCTCGGATCTTAATCTGCAGGAGTGCTGTCAGGATCCGCTCCGCAAATAAGGTAGGAGAGCTTCGCCCTCAGTTATAGGGATAGTTTGATCCAATGTTTTCTCCTTTAAAGAGCTGTTTCTCCTGAAGTCTGAAGTTCTATGAAGATAGACCTTAGACACTCTAGCAGTCCTAGAGAGACATCTTCCTTCAGAGGACAGATTCTCCAGGAACCCCACCTCTTAGTGGGTAGGTCGTCCTTAGTGAGAAAGGTTGGATCAGGAAAGAGATTCAGTTCTCCCACTTGATGTGGCCCTCATCCCAGATAGGGCCACTATTTCACTAACTCTAGCCCCAGAGGCTATAGCGAACCGAAAAATAACCTTTTAGGTTAGATCCTTGAGGGAACAATCCCCATTCTTCACAGGTGAGGCATAATGTAGGACCTTGTCCAAAGACCATGAGATGGGCTTTAGTGGCGCTGCAGGCCTAAGCCTGCACATGTTTTCGGAATCTTATTAAAGATTTCATTCGTCAGATCCATTTAAACGGCATATAGAAGAGGTCTAGTCGGGGTTGTCTTGCACATGGATATTGGTCCATGGATCCAAAGATCCAATCAAGTGACCTCTCTTGCAAAGTCGGCCCTACCCTTGGTGCTTACTGAAGGGTTTATATGGGGACAAGGCCGGAGAACTAGGCTTCTCATAGTATCCAAAGATACACTGCCTTCTTTCTCAAAGGCCATCATGCTGTTGGCCGCCAGACCTTGAATATAGTGGTGGACAGAGAAGGACAGGCAGAAGATCATGAGATGGCTTTCGGTCCCTATTGCTTTCAAAGCAGCTTACTTTTCCCAAGAAGACTCGTATTGTCTTCTAGTTGACTAGACTTGTATTCTTCAAGGAATTCTATTTTGCCTTTTGAGATCCCAGTCTTTTTCATAACTGTTAAGGGCAAGGAATTCATAAGAGGAAGGGATCAGGTGTACTGTGATAAATCGAAGGCAGAAAACTTCTGAACCTCCTGGATAATCCTAGGTGCAAAACTAGGACCAGCCTCAGCCTCAGTTCCTTCATTACAGGGAACGGGGTGTTCTTGGGCTACCTGGGAGCCAACAGAGCCCCTCTTCCCTGGAAGAGTCTCAACATGTAGAGGGCCTTCCAGAGGAAATTTGATGGGCTGAACAAGAATTTCTAGGTCCATCACTTCTATTCTAGAGACATGATGTCTGTTACCTCCACTAGAGGATCCTCGTATGGGGCTATATATCGAGATAGTATCTTGATGACGCTCGTGATGAAGAGAACTATCTGCACTCCGGGGACTTGTTCCCATCTGGGAGGGAATGGGTCTGCGTCCGTGTACCATTCCAACTCTATTGGGTTGAACCCGAGAAGAGCATCCGCTGTCACCTTGCGGATCATTTATAAACGAGCTGCTGATAGGCGCCATACCCTTAAGGAAGGAATGGCTAACATTCCCTAATGAAATGAGATGTCCCTTATCCTCGACAGTTTCGACGCCTCATTATCGCTTCGATGCCCCAGATCAGCCTGAGGAGGTCTGATCTATGTGGAGAGAGTTTCTCCAACCATTACAGGGCTAAAATGGACTACGGGCCCGTGGTCTTTGGTCATTGTAGGGTAAGCGAAGAGGGAATGACCATCATTGGTCCTATTAGATCTCTTCGAGCGTTTGATGCGTATCTTTTCCAGCCTCTTAACGCATCCTACAGCTGTGCACATAGCACTGGGTCTGTCATTATCGTGAACTGGAGAGAGTACAAAACTCCTCCCTGTTAACATCATGGAATCCTGACTGATTACAATAGTCTCTTGACAGACCTTACGATCTCCTTTTACATCCCCAAGGGAAAGGAGCGTTAGGGTGACCGCAGGTTTCAATGATTTTATAAAAACATTGAAGCCCCTGAGCTGGAGAGAATCGAGACTTCTTGAAGTTATTTTGCATCCTCGATGTTCCGGGGCCGGATCATCTCCATGGATGCTCATAGACAGTCGTTTCGGGTGCTTCCCACCCCAGCCTGTCGTCCAGGGCCATTGTTGCCTGAACTCTTTCTAGGCTTGGTTTCGCTTGACTGTGTCTGCTAAGTCCGTGAAGATCCTAGGACTGAATCTAGTTCGACGAGAATCTTGTCTAGGATATATGTTATCTTCTGTGACTTGGATCCTAGGTAGGAGTGGAGGGGGTGACTGACTGGAAGTTGCCGATAGACATCTTTCAGGTCTGGCCAGACTGTCAATACCCCTTACTGAATAGGGTCCTTATGTTCAGAAGGATTAACATTCTGAACTTGCCGTTTTATTGGAACTTGTTGAGTGTCGCCAAGTCTAGAATGACTCAGAGTTTTCTTGAGTCCTTCACGTTAACACTAAACAGCCTTCCTTGGAAATCGATGGAATCTACTTTCCTTACCGCTAGTATGCTCTAGAGCTCTAAGGTATACTCTTCCAGGGGATTTGGAATGTAGGAAGAGTTGAGGAAAGGATGGTGGAGGTATGTCCATTTCCATTCTAGTCTCCTCTTGGTTAGGCCTTGGACCAAAGGATCGAAAGTCCAACGATCCAGGAGGAACTTCCTTCCTACCAGAAGCGTCTGTTTGCTTCGCATGATCAGAAGGTGTACATATCTGGCCGTCTGTGGAACAACGGTCATTGTAACTGTGAGATGCTGTTTAACATCCCAAGGAGAACTAAGAAACCTTCCCGTCCTCCTTTTAGGTCATACCTGACCGTTTGTCTATATCAGTTTCTCAGTGTTTCACTGTAATAGAAGATTCCTTTCTATAGTATAAAGCTTAGGATAAGTACGCTGGAAAAGAATAGGAGAGACACATACGTGTGAATCTTTCCAGCCAACTGCTGTGGCCCTCCTAATGATTGGTTCTAGGGCATCCCCTTTTAAAAGGAGCCCGATGGAAGATTCTTGCCCATAAGGATAGAGTACCGTAAGCAGCGCCTACATCCAGGGAATTAATAATGAGAATCAAAGAGGCTGATGAAGAGTCAGCGTAAGGAAAAAAAGGGGGGGGGGGGCGAAGTGTATCCCCCAAATCAGGTAGGTCTCAGCAAGAGATTGTGCTCAGAAGCACAGCGTACTGGAAAACCATTCTACTGTATGGTTATGTACCAAAGATTTTTGTCTGTGATATGGGGTATTGTATACACCCATACAACTGGAATATTACCGTCAAGGCTAGTACTTGGGGTAAGTTAACTGGCACAGTACTTCAGTACCGATATGGCTAGCAGTTCTCCGGCATGTCAGTGACTTGTTGGCTGTCAGCGGGTCGCTGACAGAAGTCACACCATCCTAGCCAGTATTCAATGTGACTGGGTAGTGGTGAAAATTATACGCATAGTCAGCAGCCCTCTGAACCATTGACGACCCCTCGGGTTGTCGGCAGTCCTCCGGTTATCTGCGGGCTGGCGATTGAAGGCATACCAACTCAGCTAATGACTGGGTGGTGACCAAGGGCACACACTGCCGGCTCTCGGCGGCGGAGTCAGATGTGACAGTGAATCAATGACTGCCGTCGTTGTTATAACTACGTACAAGGTGTGGCCTGATTGTAACGTCTCTGCCCGGCGTTTGCCAGTCGGGGGCACGAGTCTTGCTCACATTTATTAGTGCCGTTAGTAACTGCAACCTTACCATCCCTGTGAGGTAAGGTTAGGGGGTTTGGGGGAGCTTGAAGACCTAAAAACCTTTAAAAGAAACACTAAATTGCCAGTTATCGTAATGAACAAGTGAAATCTTCGGTCCAATTCCCGTAGAGTTTCCCAGCTTTTGCGAGTTCGCAACTGAACCGCATTTTTGTGATAACTTCTGAAACCAAACCAACCGTAGTTCGACAGCTTGAGACTGCCATCGTGTATGCACTGGCAGCGAGAGTGGAGGGGGGGTTCCCTCATCCTCACCTCCTCTCCTCAAACTGGAGTGGAGAAAGGAGGGATAGGGGACAGGATGTCCTTTAGGAAGCTGTACAATAGGTAGGTATGGTTTCGGAGAGATTTTAGAAATCTCACACCCAAATGTGTAAATGTTAAGAGCTGTATACCAGATTCTATTAACTTTGGTTTTTCGAGACCTTGGACATTAAGGTCTGGCTTACTTACAGGTCAGAGGGTCTCAGACGGGGTTGGGGATTTGGAAATAATATTGCTGGGGTCATGAACCTGCATATATTATGTCCATGAAAATACTCATTCTTATGACTGCAAAAGACTGCGATGCATCATCTGGTGTCCCTCCTGTAAGGAAAGGAGAACAGAAATGAGTATTCAATTGATTATCACACAGATAAACAATTTGCAAAAATCATCTTTTGACAAAAATAGCTTAGGACAGAAAGCTATAAAAAGATAGCGGGAGACACATACCCGTATATCCCCTGCGAGCCAATGCTGTTACCTCCCCTTAGTATTAAGATAAGGAAATTCCTCCAACTGGGGAATTCCCGGTGAAAAGGGTGTAAGGAAGTGTACAAAGCACTGTCCCCCCTTATACTTAACACTGTGAGGTAAGGAGGACTGATTTCACAATCAGAGTATCGAGGGAATGCCATTCTTTCGATATAGGAGCGGTACCAGCAGAAGCTCGCACAAGGGTACCCAAGATATATTGATTAGAAAAGATAAAAGACATATATTTGTGTATCCCAACCAATCTATTTGCTGTGACCTCCCTTACAATATTAAATCAGGGATTTCCTGATCAGGGAAACTCAGGGATAAGGGCTCTCCCCTTTAAGGGTTAGAGGTGTCACACCACCAGCCCTTTACGAAATTTAATGTTGTAGGGTAAATGGAAACTGATTTCAAATCAGAATATTGACGAAATATTATTCTATTAATATAGAATTGGGTTCAGCAAATACCTAGGGAGAGATACCCAAGATATATTGGAAATAACTACTAGTATAATATATACATTAGTTTTCCATCTGCCATATATACAATACTGCAAATATACTGACTACCTGTATAATCATATACTGTAGTTCAGCGGCATGTTGCCAGATTAGCTAGCTCTTGCCGGAGCATCTAGCATGCTGGATAAGAGAGAGAGTTAAAGCATGGAGTGAAGGCTATCTATTACTGTGTATGTATACAGTAATAAAGGATGTAAAAGTCTAATTTTACTGCCTTTCTACTAGTATAACATATACGTTAGTTTTCCATCTGCCGTATATACTATACTGCAAATATACTGACTACCTGTATACACATATACTGTAGTTCAGCCGGCAAGCTGCCGGATTAGCTAGCTCTTGCCGGAGCATCTAGCATGCTAGTTAAGAGAGAGAGAGAGAGAGAGAGAGAGAGAGAGAGAGAGAGAGAGAGAGAGAGAGAGAGAGAGAGAGAGAGAGAGAGCATGGAGTGAAGGCTATCTATTACTGTGTATGTATACAGTAAAAAAGGATGTAAAAGTCCAATTTTACTGCCTTTCTCCGAAAAGAAGGTTCAAATGGAAGGGGAGAATGTAACATTCAGGCTTCCATCTAGCCACAGTACTATTGCCGTCTTACCACTATAGGGCCGCCTCCGGCAGCACTAGTACTGTCGGCATTCTACAGACTGAGTCAGTACCTATCTGTGCTGGTCTACTGCCGGCCAGAGCAACACGCCGACAACAGAAGTTGTGGCCAGCAGTTCAAGGGAGAACTGGAGAACCTTGGTGACAAAAGGGACCTCCCACCCACAGCCGGCATGGCCACCGGAAGCCGTCAGTCGCCGACAGCCGTCAGTTGAGGAGAGGGGGTCTGGCCGGCCCCGGCAACCCACCAGCAATGGTGAGGTTGCAGGATGCCTGCTCAGGAAAGACAATGGCTCGGCCATCGTAAAAGAACAGAGTGGGCGGGGGGGGGGGGTGGGGGAAGGGTCCTATATGAGGTATGGGAGGGGCCGGCAATGTTGCCGGACCTACATACCTTGAAGAAACTCTGTTTTTGGGCTCAAGCCATGTCGTCCTGATGGAAGGTCCCTTCAGTAGCTTCCTTAGGGTATATATGACTACAGTAGATATTCCCAGAGAATTAAACTAAAGGTTTCACAGAATTCTAGCTTCTGGCGCGAGCATCATAAAGGTTTCCCTCTAGGATATTGTATATCAACAGGGGACGCATGCAATAACACGCCACATGGCTATCTGCACCCTACATAGCGTTTACGCTTCGAGGGGAAAAGGTGGCGAGATAACTGAGGAGCCACTCCAAAGTTACCCTCCTTCGTTACTGTTACGGTACTCGCAACGTAAACAAACAGCGGCCATAGCTGTCCGCCATACTGTGTGATGTCACGTCCGTCTTCATTCCTACTCCTGTAGCTTTCTACAACAGTTGGTGTTTCCTAGTGATCGCAATTTATCTCTTGCATCCTTAGTCATGTCGCAACCATCAGCCTCGCCTTCTTCTGGAAAGTTGAGTACCAGGTTCTCTTATTGTTTAAATAAGCTCTGGCCGTAAAGTAACGATTTTTTATCCTTAAATCTTGTGTTTTATGGCAGAACTGTGCCTTGACTGGAGGCGCCATTTTACGACGCCGCTGTTCGCCTCGAATGCCTTATTTAGTTAGCCAGAACAGCCCTCCCAGTCTTATAACTAATTAATATAATTAGTTATTTAGTCTTCATTGCTAGGAATTAGTTATATTATGCCGATGGTATTCTTCGGCGTTCTTAGTTTGCCGACCCCATGCTAGCCTACTAGCCTAACCTAGGCCACAGCCTAGTGTTCATGTTTACTTTTGCATGATATAATAAGTGTTCCTAGCATTAATGTTAATGAAGATATAGGCATTTTAAACATACAAGAGTCAGTGTTCCACATGTACTTTCGCCTTCTAGGGACCATACAAGGGACCGTGCCTGGTCCATCCATGTCACACTCCCCTAACCCAACGTTGGGGCCCTTGTATGCTTCCTTATCTCCCCTGTTACCTTCGGGTAACCTCCCTCTGGGTAGCTTTGCTATATCTTAGCCCCCTTACCTGGAATAGTTTTCGGGTAGGTTAGGCGAGATCGTTCTTCCCTCTTCCATACCATAGTATATGGGGGGACCTCGGACAGAACCCCAGAGTAACTATCGTTCATCCCAGTCCACCTTTGGGGAACACCTTTCCCTTAAGGTATCGACTGAGACTGAAGGGGGAAGGACTCTGCCCTTCCCACTAGACTGCACTTGGTTGGGACACGTCCCTTCCTCCCTGTAGCCTAGCGATATGTCTTCCCAGCCCTCCCTAATCTAGGAGAAGACTCTCCTGGTTTAGGTTAGGCCTTGGGGGATTCTGTTTTATTATAGTTTAGGACAGTACACCAGTGCTGTGCCTGATCTGAGCTAACCTCCCCTAGGGTTGGAGAGCGTTTCTCTCCTGCCTGGGTAGTCTAGCACCTAACAGATTCCCCCCACCCCTTGGGAGCTTTAGGGTTGTGTCCCCTTCTGCTCCCTCAAAGACCCCTAACCCCCTCCACACTCTATCCTTTTGTGTTGGCTTGCCTTCACACCCCTGTCCGCTGTCCTACAACTCTTCCCCTGGGGAGAGTTGTAGGTTAAGCTTTGCTCTTCTGCTTGGTTGGCTTCTCTGCTACACTTCCCCCTCATAGTCGAACTATGGGGTAGTGCCGGTGGCCGGCCTGCCTGCGGAAGATCCCCCTCTTTTGAGTGTCCTCTGATCCTCCATTGGATTACCACAGGCATCCAGCCGTCTGCCGGCTCCCTGCCGCCGTATGATAGGCGTATCCCCTCCTATCATGAGAGCACTCCTTCCGGAGGGAAGCCGGTCGGGTATCGGGCATTACCCTTCCTTACTCCCTCCTTACCTTTCTCTCTCCTATCATGGTGCCGGTCCACTGCCAGTGCTAGCCGCCGACACCCCAGGTGACCTTACTACTTCATAGGATGTTCCTATCCGAGGATTACCTAGGGCGACAGCCTGCCGGCTGCCGGGGGCCGCCACCCCTTGCTGACGCTGCCACCGACATCTCAGGTAACCCTCCCCTCCATCTTATGCAACCAGCTAGGTTCACCAGCGCCGACAGCCTGCCGGCTGCCGGAGACCGCCGTCCTGTCGGAGACCCTCCGCCGTGCCGGCGATCGCCTTCCTCTGTGTCTCCTATCTCTCTGCTGCTCAGTGTGTGGCCTTAGATGGATTCACCCCACCCGACCGGCCTCCGGCTTGCCGCCGGTCTGCCAGCACTGCCCCTGCGGCTTTCATGGACAAGCACCCCTCCCCCCGGCTGCCGGCCCCGTGCGGGCAATCGATCTAATACAGCCGGATAGCCTTACCGCTCTTTCTTTGGTATTTCATACCTTTAAAAACAGCGGCTGGGGTGTACGGTTGCACAGTACAATAATTCCAGCATACTCTGTGCTTCTCAGTGCAGTCTCTTGCCGGGAGCTACCCAAATAAAAGGGGGTTTATCCTATTTTCCCCCTTTTTCTCCCTAGGTTCTGAATGATTTCAGATCCTCTCCACTCTATAGACAATTCCTTTATAAGGAAGCCTAAGCTTGGCTCATCCTTAAGGATACTATTCCCTCCTTTAGAACCTCAGGTCCTAAGGAATTGACTGCAGAAAAGGTCACGGTAACCGGCTGGACGGAACTGACAAGTATGTGTCTTCCTACTTCCTTTCTAGCTCACCTATCCTGAACTCACATAAAACCAATTCTACAGATATAAGTGAATCTTAATCGTAAGAGTAATGTAAGCCATAACTGTGTCTTCCATGTACTCATGGTCTCTTTCTTTTACAGGAGGAGAACGTGAAGTGTGAGAGTTCCTTCTGCGGAGTTCGCCACCCCGAAAAAGGGTAATCTCAAGTACTAGGATCCGCAGCCCTCTTCAACCTGCAAAGGCCTTCTTGATGAGGCGTTCGATAACCCTCTGTCCGCGGAGGCCAGGGTCAACACTCGAGAGAAACTGCGCAAGTGGGTGCGCGGTTTCCAGAAGAACGCCACCGGGCCTTATCTCCCCAATGAGAAGTTGAGGGCCTTGCTTTTCCCAAAAGCTCTATCGGACTCTGTGATTCCCCAGGATCAGATTCACTGCGTCCAACTAGTGTTTGAACCCGACATTTCGGCTACACTCCGAAAGCGTCATCCGGACGAGGTGGAGAAGATGTCGGAAGTGTCCGACAACACCGAGAGGACCCTCATGGGTGAGGATCTGGAGGAAGAAGAGGATCAGGTGGAGTTCCCGGATTTGGAGGGCGAGGTCGCCCAAACACCTCCAGTAACCCCTGTTGTGGTTGAGGAGCCAGTCCCCTCTACCTCCGCCGCCTCGCAACCCCTGCTGCCCGCCACCGAAGATGCCATCCGGGTATTGGTGGCCCTGATGGACCAAAAGCTCCATAAGAACCAAGATGAGCTCAAAGTTCATCTTATTGGTTTGAAGCAATCGAAGAAGATCTCGGTTAAGGATCTTCCCCCGTGCTCAGAGTCTAACCCTTGGAGGTACGCCGAGCATATGCCAATTACAACTGGTAAGATTTTCATCAATGATAAGCTTGGGTCCATCCTCTTGGAAGAAGTGGAATTCTTCCCCAGCTTTGAGGCTTACCCGGACTGTTACGTCCGGCTCAGGTCCGAACCGGCCTCCAAGGAGGAGACCGAACCCAAAGAAGTGATCGTGTTCGATCACTCGAAAGCCCATGCCATGCTGGCAGAGTGTCTTAACAGCCGAGGTTTTACTAACTCTAAGATGCCGACATTGAGCAAGAAACACCCGGCCTTTCTTGCTCCCTCTACTGGGACCTTTCCCTTCGTAGAAAAGGCCTTTCATGCGGTCATGAAGGCGGTGGAGGAAGGAAAGCCCTGCCCTACCCTGGAGGAGTGTAGGCCTCTCTCCCTCGCCCTTACCCCGACGACAGATTCTGGAAAGATATCCAGTTTACCTTCCCGGTCGGGAAACTGGAACCTGACGCGGCTGGCCGTCAGTTCAACGAAGATCTTCCGAAGTTGAATGACCACCTTCTTCGTCGGGAGCAGGAGACCAAGGAGAGGCTAGCTGCCTCCCTGTCTCATCAAATTCAGCTCGAAGTCATGGCCAGGGATGTTAGGGTCCCAGACTTGTATATGGTTCTCGTGAAGACCCACCTAGTGACTGTGTTGAAGGACTTGTATAGCTTCATCAAGGCCCGGAGAGCTTGCAGAGAATTCGTGTTTGCCAACGCGGCAGTTAAACACGAACCCCGGAAGCTAATCTCCTCCAACATTTGGGGCAAACATCTCTTCCCAACAGCTCTGGTGAAAGAGATCGTGGACAAAGCCGCTTCTGAGAACCGGAACCTTCTCAATAAGTGGGGCATGTCCCTCAAAAGGAAATCCTCTCAGGAAGAAGGCCCTCAGCCTAAGAGGAAATCTTCCAAACCAAGACCACAGCAGCGTCAACCAAAACGCCAGTTTACGGCTCCCGCTACTCCCCAAGTGGTTGGACAACCACAACAGACCTTTCAGTTGGTCCCTCAGCCGGTGGTGTCCCAATCACCGGTCTTCACCCCTGCCTATGAATGACCATCCACTACCTTTCGTCCCTGAGGTAGAGGCTCCGGCAGAGACTCCTCTCGCCGCCCCTCCAGGGGCAGAGGAGAAAGGGGAGCTAGTGACCGAGGTGGCAAACACTTGGGAAACCAGAAGCAATGAAGTGCTTCCGGTGGGAGGAAGACTCCGCCATTTTCAGGATCGTTGGACCTTCGATCCTTGGGAACACAGCATCATCAAGAAGGGACTAGGTTGGAGCTGGACGCAACCACTTCCAACCTCCAACCAATTCTTCCAGCCATCAACCCCCATCTTGGAAGAATATGTCCTAGAACTCTTGAACAAGAAGGTGATCAAGAGGGTAAAGTCCACCAGGTTCCAAGGATGACTATTTTGTGTTCCCAAGATGGACTCAGACAAGCTCAGAGTCATTCTCGACTTGTCCCCCCTCAACAAGTTCATTGCGAACAACAAATTCAAGATGCGGACTCTTCAACAAATAAGAGCCCTACTGCCTCACAAGGCCTACACGGTCTCAATAGACCTGGCGGACGCCTACTGGCACATCCCAATGAACCACTATGCTTCCTCCTACCTAGGATTCCGGCTCCAAAGAAGAAGCTACGCTTTCAGAGCCATGCCCTTCGGGCTCAACGTGGCTCCGAAAATCTTCACCAAGCTAGCAGACACAATCGTCAGGGCGTCCAAGTGATGGCCTACCTCGACGATTGGCTGGTCTGGTCGACATCGCCAGAAGAATGTTTGAGAGCTTGCAGCAAAGTGACCCAGTTCCTGGAACATCTGGGTTTCAAGATAAACACCAAGAAGTCTCGCCTCGCTCCAGCTCAGAAGTTCGAATGGTTGGGAATCCTTTGGAATCTTCAGTCACACCACCTTTCCATCCCACTAAAGAAAAGGAAAGAAATAGCCGGGTCTGTCAAAAGACTTCTCGAGTCCAAACGAATCTCAAGACGACAGCAGGAGCAAGTACTCGGATCCCTACAGTTCGCCTCAGTGACAAACCTAGTGCTACGAGCATAGCTAAAGGATGCCTCAGGAGTCTGGAGACGAAACGCATCCATCACTCGAAGAGATCTCAAGAGAACCCTACTGAACAGGCTTCGCTCCCTTCTAAGACCGTGGTCAGAAGCAAGGAATTTGAAAAGATCCATCCCTCTTCAACCTCCGCCTCCATCGATCAACATCCACACGGACGCCTCTCTGGAGGGTTGGGGGGTGGGTCACTCCCATCAACGACAAGTTCAAGGAACATGGTCTCCCTTATTCAAAACGTTTCACATCAACATCTTGGAGGCCATGGTGGTTCTTCTCACCCTGAAGAAATTATCCCTGCGTCCCTCGATACAGATCCGTCTGGCTCTGGACAGCTCGGTAGTAGTCAGATGTCTCAACCGTCAGGGCTCGAGATCGCCCCACATAAACCAGGTGCTATTACCCATCTTCCGCCTGGCGGACAGGAAGAAGTGGCACTTGTCTGCAGTTCACCTACAAGGATTCCGCAACGTGACGGCGGACGTTCGATCAAGGACAAGCCCCATAGAGTCGGAATGGTCCCTAGATGCAAGATCATTCTCCTTCATCTCTCGTCAAGTCCCGGAACTACAGATCGATCTCTTCGCGACAAGCGACAACAAGCAACTTCCTCGATATGTGGCCCCTTACAAGGACCCCAAAGCGGATGCAGTGGACGCCATGTCCCTGGACTGGAACAGATGGTCCAAGATTTACCTGTTCCCTCCACAAAACCTTCTGCTGAAAGTCCTCTCCAAACTGAGAACCTTCAAAGGGACAGCAGCCCTAGTGGCTCCTAAGTGGCCTCGGAGCAACTGGTTTCCCCTAGTCCTGGAGGTACAGCCCAAGCTGATCCCCCTGCCGGGCCCAGTTCTCTCCCAACAGGTGCAGAAGTTGACTGTCTTCGCTTCATCAAAGAAAGTCAAAGACCTTCATCTCATGATTTTCTCTCCCTAGCCGTGTAGAAAAGGTTCAGGATCTCGAAGAAAAGTTTAGACTTCCTAGAGGAATACAAAACAAAGTCTACCAGAAGGCAATATGAATCATCCTGGAAGAAGTGGGTATCCTTCGTCAAGGCAAAAAACCATACGGAAATCTCTATAGATTTTTGCATGTCCTTCTTTATTCACCTTCATGGACAAGGCTTAGCAGCCAATACGATTTCCACCTGCAAATCGGCCTTGACTAGACCACTTCTGTACCCCTTCCAAATAGATTTATCCAACGAAATCTTCAATAAACTCCCGAAGGCGTGCGCTAGACTCCGTCCAGCACCTCCACCGAGACCCATCACCTGGTCCCTGGATAAGGTGCTCCATTTTGCCTCTAACCTGGACAACGAATCTTGCCCTCTGAAAGACTTGACTCAAAAAGTGATCTTCCTTTTTGCTCTCGCCTTGGGAGCCCAATTCAGTGAAATAGTGGCATTATCAAGAGAAGAGGGCCAGATACAGTTCACCAACACGGGGGGAACTTACCCTCTTCCCCAACTTCACGTTTCTCGCTAAAAACGAACTTCCCACCAAAAGATGGGGCCCTTGGAGAATCTGCCCCCTGAAGGAAGATGTCTCTCTATGCCCAGTGGAGAGCCTTAAGGTCTATCTTCAAAGAACTTCAGACCTCGGTGGAGGACAACTCTTTAAAGGAGAAACTTCGAGTAGTGACCTGTCACTAAAACAACTAAGAGCGAAAATCACCTACTTTATTCGCAGAGCGGATCCTGACAGTACACCCGCAGGTCATGATCCTATGAAAGTCGCCTCTTCCCTGAACTTTTTCCAAGGAATGGATTTTGAAAGCCTCCAATCCTTCACAGGCTGGAGGTCATCTAGAGTTTTCTTCAAACACTATGCGAAGCAGGTGCACGAAATAAAAAGATTCGTGGTAGCAGCAGGTAGTGTGATGAAACCGGCTGTTTAGTGCTCTGTAGAACAGTGAGTTTTTTCGGGACTTTAACTCAAACGGGTGCCTGTGTTGATCCTAGTGCAATACATAGTGATTTCAAGCGACACTTAGTGTCACTAATGGACTGTTCTTCATCAAGGTGAAGTGACATAGATTCTTACAAGTGTGCTACATGTTCTTGGACATGAAGTGTATAGTGATCTTAAAGACTGGCGTTCCCCCGGGAACTTGTGCTTAAAGGCAAAATATTTTCCATTTCAGATTCCACATCACCGTCTTTACTGATAATCTATGTCTGTTATCCGATATTATTATTGTAAATAAATTTCCATAATTCCATGCAATTTTCAAATAAAATAATTATTTTATCTACCATACGCGTCTTATTTCGCTCCTATCTTTCATATGAAAATAAATTGCTGTTATAGTTTTATTTGCTCCTATTTCTATGGTTATTTATAATTAATATACCTACTGTCTAATATACAGTCACCTAATGGTTAATTTTGTTCCTACAAAAATATTTAACCTTCCGATCTGTCTTCGAGACCGGCACGATCTCTTCATCCAGGTGAGTCTATCTTTGTCAGGTTACTTCGAGATGTTCCTCTTGTCCAAACAGGACTTCCCTGCCAGGGTGGCTGGAAGCCAGGTCATTGTAATGCCACTGGTAGTGACATTTAACAGAGATATCACGGTCTCTACGGTCACCAGACCGCAGGAATATTAGTCGAAGTCGAAGGCACTTGAAATGGGGAAAAATCCACGATACATTAATTCTCTGGTACACTTCCATCAGGACGACATGGCTTGAGCCCAAAAAACGGATTTTGAGCGAAGCGAAAAATCTATTTTTGGGTGAGATGGCCATGTCGTCCTGATAGACCAGTTCAGCCTGCCAGGCCCCTCCCTGCTTTACTGTATCGCTGAGGCCGGTAGAAAACTGGACTTTGGAATGAGGACAGACATGACGTCACACAGTATGGCGGACAGCTATGTCCGCTGTTTGTTTATGTTGCGAGTACCGTAACAGTAACGAAGGAAGGTAACTTTGGAGCGGCTCCTCAGTTATCTCGCCACCTTTCCCCTTCGAAGCGTAAACGCTATGTGGGGTGCAGATAGCCATGTGGCGTGTTAATGCATGCGTCCCCTTTTGATATACGATATCCTAGAGAGAAACCTTTAGGGTACTCGCGCCAGAAGTTAGAATTCTGTGAAACCTTTAGTTTAATTCTCTGGAAATATCCACTGTAGTCATATATACCCTAAGGAAGCTACTGAAGGAACCTTCCATCAGGATGACATGGCCATCTCACCCAAAAATAGATTTTTCGCTTCGCTCAAAATCCGCTTTCAGTACCGGGACAACCCCAAGCGGCAGGAGAATCTTCTATTCTCCAGCTTAGGAGGTGCTAATACACTTAAGGGGGGGGGGGGCAGTCCATGCCATTCCTCTCAACAAGGGAGAGACAGAGTTCCAATGCCGGCGCCATCCTAGGCCACAAGAGTATACTACTCTACAGCCTAGGGTCTGCGAGCATAGGAATAGTCTACTAGACCACAGGGAGAAGGTGGCGGCATCATGCAACCACTTCAGGTGTAATCTAGGAAGGGCTAGCCTCCTATGCCGGCAGTTCAGCCATCAGGGGAATGCAGTCTTTTGACTGCCGACAAAAGACTAAATACTCTGAGGTTCTGATCGAATCCCAAAACTTGCCGTCTGCTGTTAAGGGATGAGACAGAAAAACTGTAGGCTAGTCATGCCTGAATTCGAAATTCAAGGCCGACGCAGAGAGTTGTAGCCTAAGGCTACTCTCAGAGGGAAGAGAGATTACCCATAAATCTCTATTCGAGACTAGTAACGGCTAATATAATTCCAGGAGATATCAATCTCCAAAGAATGATAACCGATACACAAGGGTAACCAGGGAAATTTCGAAAGTATATGTTGTCTAGGTTGGGATACCTAGACAAGGAGAGATCTCGGTTACCTAAAATCACCAAAACTCTGACATATACGATCGACACAGGAAAAGGGAAAATTATGCATATAAATATCTTTACAATATAAAATGCCTAAATAGCTTTCATAATAACAATTAATGCTATTAAAACCGGAATGTCGTTCTGTTAACTAAATAACACATGCCCAATGAACGACTCCGCCTATGGCGACACCGGTGACCGGCGTAGATCCATACACAATAACTACACTAATTTCATTGTGAGGCTTGAACTAAAATACATATTGTATAGAATAAATACTCAACTTTCTGGATGGAGAAAGAAGCCGTAGAAAGCATAAAGATTCCCTTGAAATCGATTGAAAATGTCAGATCAACAGGGAACACCACCATAGCGAGTCGCTACAGTTAAAGGAATGGCCGCCAGAGGGAGTTGGCGTGGTTGTGATACGATTGCAGTAGGGAAACCAGGGTAACCTCTATTGCGGCTACCCTTCTAATTCTGCCACGTATCCCCCTTGAAGCGTAAAGGCTATTCAAGGTGCAGATTGCCATGTGGCGTGTCAAGAATACGTCCCCTGATTATATACGATACCCTTGAGAGTAATCTTAAGGGTACTCGCGCCGGAAGTTAGAATTCTATGAAACCTTTGGTTTGATTCTCTGGGAATATCACTGTAGTCATATATACCCTTTGGAAGCTACTAAAGGAACCTTCCATTAGGACGTCATGGCTTGAGCCCAAAAATATCTTTACAAGTATAAAATGCCTGAATAGCATTCATAATTAAATAATGCTATTTCAACCGAGAATATCATTCTACGAACTAAATAACATATGGCTAACGAATGACAGCGCCCATGGCGCCTCCGGTAACAGGCCTAGCTCCTAATCACAATAAATTACTCTAATTTCACTCTGAGACAGGAGCTAAATTACACACATTGTAAAGAATCAATACTCAACTTTCCAGAAGCGAAAGAAGCTGGAGATTGCATAATAATCCTTGAAAATCAATCGAAAAGGTCAGATCAACAGGGAACACCACCGTGCGAAATCGCTACAGAATTAGGAATGTCCGCATCTTGGATATGGCGCTGTTGTGATACTCAATAGTAGTATGGGAACTAGGGTAACCTTGATACGACTCCCCCTTCTAATTTTGCCACTTTCCCCCTCGAAGCGTAAACCCTATTCGGGGTGCAGATTGCTATGTGGTGTGTCAAGAATACGTCCCCTGATATTATGCGATATCCTTGAGAGAAATTTTAAGGAAATTCGCGCCAGGAGTTAGAACTCTGGAGACCTAAAGGTAAAATTCTCTGGGAATATCACTGTAGTACATATATCCCTTAGGAAGCTACTTATAGGAACTTCCATCAGGACGACATGGCTTGAGCCCAAAAAAAGTACACTAAAGAGCATAGGCTAGGGAGCCCAGGGCAGGGCGAGATCTTGGTTACCTAAATCACCGAAACTCTAACGTATACGATCGACATAAGGAAGAGGAAATTTGTATACATAATATATCTTTACTAGTATAATTGTGCCTAAATAGCTTTAATAATTTATTAAAGCTATTACCACTGGGAATGTCGTTCTGCTAACTAAATAACACATGCATAACGAATGACAGCGCCCATGGCACCTCCAGTGACTGGCTAAGCTCCAAAACGCATTAAATTAAGCTAATTTCACTGTGAAGCAGGAGCTGAAAATTATACACTGTAAAGACTAAAAACTCAACTTTCCAGAGGCAGAAGCAGCTGGAGATTGCATATTAAATCCTCTCAATAACGATCAAAAACATTAGATAACAGGGAAAACCACCGTGCGCAATCGTTACTGAAATAGGAATGAGCGCCATCTTGGATACTCATAATAGTACGGGAGGAAGGGTAACCTTGATAACAGCTCCCCTTCTGTTTTTCGCCACTCTTCCCCCTCGAAACTAAAACGTTATTCAGGGTGAAGATTGCTATGTGTCGTATCAAGATATACGTCCCCTGATATTATGCGATATCCTTAAGAAAAATTTTAAGGATATTCGCGCCAGGAGTTAGAATTCTGGAGACCTAAAGGTCAATTCTCTGAGAATATCACTGTAGCCAAATATCTCTTAAAAAGGTACCAATAGAAACCTTCCATCAGGACGACATGGCTTGAGCCCAAAAAATGCCTTTTGACATTGAACATCCTGAATGATTCAGCATCACAGCTGAACCCAATTCTGTTGCAACACGATGGCAACAGTGGTGTGAGGAATTTAAGATTTATTTAGAAGCATTAGGGAATATGAAGGATGCCCGAAAGAAGGTATTATTACTTCATATAGCAGGTAGAGAAGTTCGGGAAGTGTTTAAGACATTGCAGCCTACAGATGACACAAGTAAGGCTGCAATTAAGGCTCTTACCACATATTTTGCTCCTCAGGTCAAATGATTTTTTGAAAGGTATCAATATACAACACAGGCATATCAGAAAGAAAATGAAAGCCTAGATGCATTTGTGACTAGACTAAAGAATTTAGCTGTTTCATGTGAATTTCTAGTGTTAGAAAATTTTATCATAGATCAAGTTATTGCACATTGCACATCACAAGAGCTAAGAAAGAAATTATTGCAAGATAAAGATTTAACATTAGAAAAGGTATTGATAATAGGCAGACCTTTAGAAAAATCAAATAGGCAAAGTAACATAATAGGTAGTTCCACAAGCAATAGAATGGAAAATTCTAAAATTAATACAAGAGGTTCCAAGTGGAAAAACAATGAGAATCAGAGAAGAAATATGTCAAAGCTTAGTCATAGAAAAGTGCCTAACACTAATGTTCATAAATATCAAAATCAGGACTATACACAGAAACAACAGGAAAAACCCAAGTGTTTATAGGTGTGGTAAAACTGATCATCTTGCATATGAAGCAAAGAAATGCTCTGCTACTGGACAAACATGCCAGAATTGTAGAAGATGGGTTATTTTGCAACTGCTTGTAGATTCACTAAACAGTAAGCAAAGAAAATAAATTCTACAGTTGATGCGATTGGTCAAGAGAATAATGTGGAAAATGTTCATGATAATCAGGATAAGTCAGAAACTGATTTTGCATTTCGCATAAATTCTGTCAATAGAAATGCAAAGAAACATATCATTGTAGAAATAATCATAAATGGTAAACCAATTTTGATGCAAGTTGACACAGCAGCCGATGTATCAATTATGTCTGAGAAAACAGCTAAAAGCATTCCTATTTGATATTCAGGTAATAGGTGCTTCGAACCTAAAAGTACAGTACAAAGAGCAGAAATTAGAGAGAATGCCATTAACAGTAGTAAAAGGTAAAGGACAAACTTTGCTAGGTTTGGATTGGCTACAGTATTTGAAATTAAATTGGCCTAGTATTTTGAAGGTTAGAGGTAGACAAGATGAACCCAAAAATGAAATGTCTGTGGATAATATCATATCAGACTTTCAAGACGTATTTGAAGATAAAGTAAGTACAGTAAAAAACGCAAAGGCAATTTTAGTTTTGAAACCTGACAGATAGTTCTCCTAGATTTTGTGCTCCCAAAACAGTACCATATGCATTGAAAAGTGCAGTTGAAACAGAAATCAGGAGATTAGAAAATGAAAGTTCATGGGAAAAGGTTACATATTCAGATTGGGCTACTCTAATAGTACCTATTGTGAAGGAAAATGGTCAGGTTAGGTTATGTGGAGATTACAAAGTAACTTTGAATCCACAACTGCAAGTAGCTCAACATCCATTACCAAATCCGAAAGACATGTTTGCAACTATGTCAGGATGCAGTGTTTTTTCTAAGTTAGATTTAAGACAAGCATTTCAACAGCTTCCCATGGATGAAAGTTTACAAGAATTATGTACAGTAAATACATCCTCAGGTTTGTTTAGGCCAAAGAGATTACCTTAATGGAGTTGCAAGTAGTCCAGCTATATGGCAACAAACTATGGATTAGATTTTTTCAGGAATGCAAGGAATATTCATTTTTGTAGATGATATTTTAATTGCTGGTAAAGACACAAGAAAACATAGAGAAAGATTGTGAACAGTTCTGAAGAAGTTAAAGGAACACAATATTAGAGTAAATAAGAGCAAATGTATTTTAGAAGTTGATTCAGTGGAATACTTAGGTTTTGTAATTAATAGCAAGGGTATTCACAAAACTAAAGAGAATATTACAGCTGTACAATCAACAAAAGTACCAGAAAATTTGAAAGAATTACAATAATTTTTAGGTTTAGTAACATTTTATGGGAATTTATTTCAAAATTTGTCTACAATTGCACATCCATTGTATAATTTACTGAATAAGGGTGTAGAATGGAAGTGGACAAAAGAGTGTCAGGAAACTTTTGAAAGAATCAATCAGGAAATAACATCACCTACATTCCAGGTACATTATCAAATGGATTTACCAGTGAAATTAGGTTTAGGTGCAGTATCATCTCATGTAATGCCAGATGGAACAGAAAAACCAATTGCATTCACTTTTAGAGTATTGAACAAGGCAGAAAAGAATTACTCTCAAATAGAAAAAGAAGGTTTAGCATTAGTGTATGGAGTTAATTAATTTCATATGTATCTTTATGGTAGGAAAAAGTTCACACTTGTTACAGGTCATAAACCTTTATTAGCAATATTGGGTCCAAAAGCAAGTTTAGCTACGTTGATAGCTGCATGACTACAACGTTGGGCAATTATGTTAGCCGTGTACCACTATGATATAGAATACCGTCCAACATCAAAGACGTGTAATGCAGATGCTTTATCTAGATTACCAGTAAACAAAGCTCCAGAAGAGTATGATGACAGTATTCTGTTAATTTTTGTATATGGTGTACCCATTACAGCAAAGGATGTAGCACACAGTACCAAGAGAGACCCAGTACTTGGTAAGGTTTTAGCGAGTTTAATGACAGGTAGGGACTTATGTGGAAAAGAGGAAAATTGTAAACCCTATAAGGATATATGGTATGAACTGAGTGTAACACAAGGAATAGTGATGAGAGGTTCAAGGATAGTTATTCCTAATTCACTGAGGAATAAGGTTTTGTCTGAAATACATGCTGATCACCAAGGTATTGTAAGATCAAAGTCAATTGCAAGAACTTTTGTATGGTGGCCAGGTGTAGATAAAGATGTGGAATCTTATATAAAGAATTGTATGAATTGTGTTATGCAACAGAACAATCTCCAATTTGCTAGAATGCACCCAGGGGAGTTACCCAGGTATCCATGGCAAAGAATGCATATAGATTTTGCAGGTCCTTTTTTAAATTATTTGTTTTTGATAGTAGTAGATGCTTACAGTAAGTGGCCAGAAGTCATTCCTGTGAAGACAATAACATCTTATGCCACAATGAAAGAGTTAATGCAATTTTTTTCTACTCATGGTATTCCAGAAAAAAATGTTACAGATAATGGTCTACAATTTACCTGACAAGAGTTTGAAGAATTTTATAACGTCAATGGAATAAAACATACATTTTCAGCAACATATCATCCCTTTACCAATGGAGAGGCTGAAAGGTTTATTCAAACATTTAAACACAATATGAAGTGTAGAAAAGCAAATTCAGGTAACATATTTTTACTTGTATCAAAGTTTTCATTGTCTTATAGAACAACGCCGCACAGCACAACAGCCATGACACCATCAAATTTGTTGATGGGGTGGAGGATAAGGTGTAAGTTAGATTTGTTGTATCCAAGTTTGCAGAGTTATATAGAAGATAAAGGGTATAAACAAGTAGAAAATCTTCCAAAAGTAAGACATTTTTTACCTTTATCTGATGTCATGGTAAGATCGTACAACACTCCAGAGCAGTGGGTACCAGGAGAGATTGTAAAAGAGATAGGAAATGTACATTATGATGTTCAAGTTGGTGGAAATATTGTAAACCGTCATGTTGTCCAATTACAGCCATTAAACAGAAATACAGTAGAGCATGTGAATGTTAGAGATGAGAAACTTAAAGAAGTAGTTAGATCAAATGAATTAAATACTAACCAAGATGCTCCAACATCAAATGTAGATTCAGAACCAATTCATGTACAATTATAAGATGAGGTTAGAGTGCTTCCTAATAGGATTAATAGAGGAAAGCCCCCGGAAATATTAATTTATAAAGATTTTTACAATGTCAAGTTAAGGGGGAGGAGACTGTTATGTATTATTGTAATAATGTACTGTATTACCTCAAATGTTACGTGTATTGAGAGCAACATTGCATCATATTGCATTGATAAAACATGTTATACATTGTACATACTGAAATAATGTATTTTGATATTAGGGTTCAAGCATTTATTAATTACCTCAAAGATAGGATGTGTTACTTTTTACTTTTGTACTGCAGTAGGATTTAAGTCTTTTGAGAGCGATGCTCTTATGTTTGTTATGAGGTTTTGGTTTGTGAGATTGTTTATGAGACGCTCGACGCTCAGTTGGGAGTTGGTTGTCAGAGGCCCTAAGCCAAGAGTAATGTAGCCTCTTATTATACATTAAAGGGTTACGTATACACCTGCGTTTGATTCAACATAACATTAAAAAATTGACGACGCAGATGGGATACCCCTGGATAATTACTAATAATTATTCACTCATTTACATGTGAGTAATATGCTAAAATCACCAGACCATCTGCAACCAACCTAAAAGCTACTCCCTACGCCATGATACATACATAGGCTTTTTCTATTTGTCTTTCTAGGCTGATAAGTTTGGTATAGCTGTAAAGGACAATGGGATTGTTGCAGTGAGGTCTCCCTAGAGTTTTAAATTTAGGGGGATCTTTATGAATTCTACCAACTCAGAATTTTCATTACTCTAAACACTCAAGGCTTATACAGTTGAAATCTAGTGAGGCAACAGATTGCAGAGCTGTGTCTGTATCTTCAGAAAGGAATTCAAACTCATGTGTTTGACTTAGAATATGTGCATTAATGTCTAAAGAAACTGGCATTTCCTGGTTGTTGGTGGAGAGTTAACCAATGCAAGGTCTTTGTATGCCATCTTAGATAGACCACTTGTACGATGGTACAGGACGTCAAAATAACTCAAATCACAAAATTAAGCAAAGTAAACTTAAATCATAATACACGGCACCAAGAATATTACAATCAAACGGTTGCAGAGATGGACATAAAAGAGTACAAGGATAAAAGGTACCTATGTCAGGGAACAAGCCAAAGCGTGAAATGAAATTAATTGTTAAGGACAAATAAAATGGTTAAAAATTAACAGATCAAAATCCCAGCTCCAAAGCTCAGTACATACATAAAACGTGCAATATTTACCAATGAGCCGAACAAGTAAAATAACGCCTAGGTTTTCCTACAGGGTAGAACTTTCTAGCTAAAATACTTGGTTACACAGGTGCATTTGTTCATTAAAAGATACCAAAAATATTATAGCCTAATACATCTCTTTACCTATCATAATCTGGGCTTAATCGTGTTACGACATTACCATGATATTAGTATATTATGCTATGATTGAATTTACTATATTTAAATCCTCATTATTCCATATATCAATGGTACCTTATCCGGTTCGAAGGACCAATAAATGAGTAAATTATTGTGTGGGAAATAATTCCAGGAAAGCCACCCCACTCTGATTTTCAGACCTGAGCCTGGAGGAATAGAGCGTCAACATTCCCGCGTTCAACAAACCAAAGAACCGCAACCAACACGGTTTGCTAACCATGCACACGTTAAAGTCCAAAGATGTATCGGGACTGTCAATCCCAATATCCCCTTTATGTTTAGACGCTAATCAGGGCTTAGAGCAGGAGATTCCAATCAAGCAGGTTTGGACAAATTACGTTAATAAGAGACAGTGATGCAAAATGTGTTAGGGGGAGCAGTAATGTAAAAGATCAAACATTTTTTTACAGTAAAATACTGTAGAACAATACAATAAGTAATTGGCACTGATAACTTTACTTCTAAAACATACATAAAATTCACCTTACTCATCTCTCAATTGGAACCAAGAGGTCAGGAATTTCATTTCATTCATAATTGACCTCACAAAATTAAAACTATGAACTCATTATTTCGTATAATATCAATCAACCTTTGCTAGCAAGCACTTATCACTTACTTCAAACTAATGCTACATGAGGTATGAATTGAAAACAGTCCATAATTTTAACCTAACAATGGTATTTATTTACACAAAATATTAAAGGAATTTTCGCCTAACTAAAACAGTAATGAACAGCAAGGCTACGTTACGGAAAATTGAATTAGTAGTGAACAAATTACATATTAAACAGAATGCTTTAATAAAACATTTATAGCAAAAAGAGTTAATTCCAAAATTAAGTTGTTAAACCAACCTTACAGTCAAAGTAAAAATCTTGAAAACCATAAGATAAAAGTACAATTGAATACTTTTAACACGTTCCCCTTAAACAAAGTAAAAATCAAACTGAAGTTTATAGAATACAGGACACGCCACGTAAATTAATCCAGATCATTACAGACATGATATCCTAAACTAAGGGATCTTGACATTGGAAAAGTCTATTTATGGGCGATATAGCCATGTCGTCCAGATGGAAGATCTTCTAGGCAGCTTTCTACTTGGTATATTTCCTGCTAGTAATATACCAGAAAAATTTACCTGTAGATGTATCAAACGGTTAATAGCCAAGGAGCGAATATCCCGAAAGATATCGTGTATGTGACAGGGATGTGTTGAAAACAACCATGACTACCCTTCCCCGAATAGAGTTAACCTTGTCCCGAAGGATATATGATAAGATTGGATACGTGGGAGAGCCTTTATAACTTCGATACCAGTCTTTAAAGGTCTTTAAAGGTCGCTCATGAATGGCAGAGGCAGGGGACAGTGACATTACCCTATCAAGCAGGACAATGCCCTAGAGACTGACCATATATACATATGATCAGCACCCAAGCCCCCTCTCCATCCAAGCTAGGACCAAGGAGGGCCAGACAATGGCTGCTGATGACTCAGGCTCCCCCAAACCCCCCTTCTTAGCTCACAAGGATGGTGAGGTTACAGAGACCAAAGGAACTTACGAGTTTGGGTTGGAATTCAACCCCAGTCTGGCGTTCACCAGTCAGGGTCATTACCGCTTCGTTTGCTGGTTCGCCATTCCAGGAGCGG
The DNA here is from genome assembly GCF_036898095.1 of Palaemon carinicauda. Taxonomy (NCBI): domain Eukaryota; kingdom Metazoa; phylum Arthropoda; class Malacostraca; order Decapoda; family Palaemonidae; genus Palaemon; species Palaemon carinicauda. The sequence goes on along the minus strand of NC_090754.1, from coordinate 96,238,459 downwards.
CCATCTCATGAAATATGGCTTCACACTGAAAATTGGGTGGGGATGAAAAGTAAAGAGCAGGGCTATTCACCCAAAAATAGATTTTCCTATGACAAAATCCTTTTTTTGGGCTTGAGTCATGTTTTCCGGTTGGAAGTGTACTAGAGAATTAAAAGTTCTCAGTTGTGGCATAATAGAGTTTAACCATTTAATTGTTCTTTTCTGTCAACCTCACCATTTATAGAAGGATTAAAATTGTTCCACAATTAGTATATATAATGATGGTTTGTTTTGCACTTCCAAATATAGCTATTTGGGACAACAGTCCAACTCCATGAGTGGACTATGAAAGTTTTTATAAACTGTATTGAAATCAGAGGGGTATCATCACAGCCCCACTCACTGATGCAAAGATACATATGTAAGAACACACATGACTAAGAAATAGTCTGTAGTAGGTGGGTTAAAGGATTGAGGTACACTAAATTTTACCTAGAAGCATTAGATCCATTATAAAGGAAACAGAAAAAGATGTACAATCTTTTATCATTTCCAAAAGCAAGGAAATGTGACAGAATTGGTACAATATTTACAAGAAATGTTTACCCAAGTAACATCGTATTAAATAGAATAATAACCTAATTCCATATGATAAAAATAAGGTCACCTTTTGACTTTTCAATATAAACATAGTTTATAGCACAATGCAAATTAGAAAAACATTCAACACGCGCTATGTAAACTGTAATAGTCGTGTATTAAACAGTCCAAAAGAACCCATGCACAACACTAAGAAGCTGGTTTAATCATACTACCAGCTGCCATAACAAAGTGTTTAATCTCTGCCAATTGTCGCAAGTAAAATTTGAAAAACGCTCTTGAAGATTTCCATCCAGTATTACCTGAGTAGCTCATGGTGGTTTTGCATGCAAATATATGTCCAGAGCTAATCTCATCAGGAATCCACTGATTGAAGGTCCAGGAACAATAATTCGTTGGTAACACATTTCCCACTGACAGCAAAATAGCCGAAATGGCCACGCCCCTTTTGGTCAATGTACTGTATCTCCGTAACTGTTGGACATATGAGGTTACCTGACCATTCAAAAGGTGCAGAATGGCCACATTATGGGGACAGTAATATATATTTTTAATTTTATCATAAGATGTACATATTAGAATATTTAAATATTTAAAATTTACTATATCGGCAAGAAATCAGTTTAGGCAAAATTATTATATTTTCACTTTCACCAGGTAATAGATCCAAGGTAGAGTTTTCAAATGGTAAACAATTGTATCACTGCATGCCATGCCTTAAAATGCTTTAAATACAATTCTACATCTGTATATTATGTAGGACTTTTATATATGGCATTGACATTTCGCACAGTGTGTGGTTATATCATGCATATATATATGACTTTGGTGTTAGGGTGAAGGGATAATTACTTGGATTTTACACCTTTTAGTTTTACTACAGCCACAATACATCTTGATTTTATGCTCTTTTCTCTGCAACTCATACATAATGTTGGACATCTGCATGGATTGGGGATATATACAGGCCTGCATCATGTGTTGTTTTTTTCCCAATATTTGACTATATCTGGTTTGGTGACTGCAGGAGTTGGGACTTGAAACCTCAACGGTTTGATATATTTTTGTTGATAAACAGTACACAATCTGGTTGAAATCCAGTTCTTGCTTCGAGTTGTGGTACTGTTTCTATTGATATTAAATGAAAATAGAACATTCAATCTTCTTTAATCCTGAAACAAGAAACTGTTTAGCATCGCTTGTCATCTGTGGTGAGAGTACTTCTCCAACCAATTCTTCCATAGAGAGAGAGATCCATGGAGGCTTTTATAACGACCAGACACCTTTGAGCTCATCTTGCTAGTGCGGTCACACCCACTGAGATCACGGATGGGTCGGAGGCACAACACTAAACCATCATCCAGTTGATTAACCAGCAGGTGAACTGGTATCATTTTCTTGGTCTTCGATTACCAATCTTCACGGACAGAATTCGTTATTACCGGTGCTTTTGAAGCGGAAGATGAGATGGCAAATACATCTGTGTTAGGTTAATCAATCAAGACTGATTGTACATCATTGGTATGGAACCTGATTCTATTATCAGCTTCTACTTGGTTGTTTGAGAGCTTTGTTATCTAAATTTCAGTACCAGCTAACAGTTTTATGATTTCCTCTCCATATACTCCTCTCAAGATTTCCTTGCCCGACTTGATATTTTGCATCTTGTACTTGAAGACATACTGTTGCAACTGAACTTTAATTAGCATAGAGCTCCAGAACATTGCAAGATCAACACAGTTTTTAACTGTCAGACCTAATGGTCATAGTGATTTGTTTTGGATGAACTTCTCTTTGTTTCAATTAATTGATTGATAATCTTTATAAACATAAATAATTAGGTCTATTCATCGGTAATTTTCACTTCAGTGCCATAAAGTTATCTGAGCATCAGTCTTTATATTCCACATCTCCAGTGGAACTTGACTGACCAGTTCTCTCGTTAATGAAGCTTTATTGAGCTTCATCTATTTAATGCCATACTTACAATCATTTTTGAGGAAGGGGGATATGCTGGTCAATTCAAGCTTCAGGAGTTTGAGTATGATATACCCTTTTCCTCTAGCAATTTACTTAACTGTTTCTGCAGCATTCCGTTTCACCATCGATTTCTTTGTTGTTAACTGAGTAGAAGTATATTTAAAATAAGATTCTTACATTTGGGAGGAATTGTATTATGTAGGAGTTTCTCCTTACCCTATAATCTGCTTTCAACAAAATCTTGTCAAATCTTGCCATAACATCATCCTTCATAAGATTTAAAGCATCTAAGAATATGCTTCTTAGTTAGACTCTAAGATTTGATACAACACCCGATTTCTGTCACTACTATTTTTTCTTGCTCTGCCACACATAACACATCTCTTTTCTATGTAATTGGTAATGCAACTAGTAATCTTCTTCATTCTTCTTTAGGCTCCGTATCTATCACTGTTTTCTCCTTTTCCAATCTCTATTAGAACAACTGGCTCACTATTAGGTTTCATTGATCTCTCCAACCTCAGATTATCAGACATTTAGCTTATGATGATACTTGAAGGCCTTAGTGCACTTGTTTAATCTTGAGATGATGGAAAAGTAATCAAATTGTAATGTTACCAGAAGGATTTTGGCACGACCATCATCAGTTCCGGAAAAATAACAGTTTTCTGTATGAGTAAACTCTATATGGCCAAATGCCTTTGTAGGAGTTAATGTTATACACACAATTTATATGAAACTGGTAAATAAATAGTAAAAATTAATGTTATGGTAAAATTTACCTGTTAGCGTTTTCCCTGATGTAGTGTTGTTGCATATAACACTGGCAGTCAAAGCATAAACACCTTCGCTGCTGAGCTTTATAATACTACAGTTTCATCTTTAATATTTTAATGAAAGAAAGCAGGATCAAAGGTAAAATAACATGTCATCATAAAACAGTAACCAAAAAATAAACTTCTATTGCAGTTCATTGTAGGCTACAATAGAAATCTTTGTATTGTGTAACATGCTGAATTTTCTTTTTTGGTAATTGTCTCTAAAACCATTGACTTTTGTATATGAAAGTGTATCACCAACCTACATAATGGGGTCATTCTTCACATTTTGAGTGGTCAGGTCCAACAGTTACGGAGATAAAGTTGCAGCGGATTACAGTACATCGACCAAAAGGGGCGCGGCCATTTCGGCCATTTCGCCGTCAGTGGGAAATGTGTTACCAACAAATTATTGTTCCTGGACCTTCAATTAGTAGATTATTTAAGAGTCTAGCTCTGGACATACAATCGCATAAAAATCCACTAGTTGCGATACTAGAGTCTATAGGCTAGTAAGCCTTTGAAGAACATATACTGGAAGAAGTTTAAGGAAAAGGCAACTTTCCTAGGATCATGACCCAATGCCATACTATCCGGGTCAGCCCTTCTGATGAAATAGGTGAGTTTGGACCTCAGTTGCTTCAAAGAGAGATTTGATCCTGTTGTTCCTCTTTTAAAAAGTTGTCCGCCTGTGAAAGCTACGCACTTTGACAGGTAAGCTTTAAGGCATTCTACAGGGCAGAGAAGGATCTTCCTTTAGAGGGACGATTTTCTAAGGCCTCTGACGTTTCGTGGGGCGTTAATTTTTAGCCAGGAATGCAGGATCTGGATATAAATTAACCTCTCCCGACTCCGAGAATTCAATGTGGCCATCATCCCTTGATAGTGACAAAATCTCGCTCACTCTAGCACCAGAAGCCATAGCTAGTAAAAAAATCGATTTTTGAGTAAGTTCCCTCAAGGAAGCGGAATAGATATCGATTAAGGAGACTAAGTGTAAGACTATCCAGAAACCATGAGATGGTTTTAGGGGGAGCATTTAGTTTCAGTTTAACACAAGCCTTCCGGATCTTATTGATCAGTTCGCTGTTGAGTTCTGTATGGAAATTATAAGCAATTGGTCTGGTTAGGGCCGATTTACATGAGGAAATAGTTGTGGAGGCCGGACCCTGTTCATGAAGTGTGATAAAAATGATAAACAGGAGTCCATTGTAATCGAAGTAGGGTTATATTTTTTAATAAAATCAATCCACTTCTTCCAAGAGGACAAATACTGTCTTTTTGTAATAAAGGACTTGTATTTCTCTATAGATTTAACCGTTTCCTTTGAAAGTCTTTATTTTCTTTTAGCATCTAAGATGAGAAAATCATGAGCTGAAGGTATTTCGTTATGTAGGAGGAAGTGAAGACAGTCTCTTGTTGAACATCCTGGGACAGAACTGGTGTCGGCAGAGGAATCCGACGAGGTTTGAGATCCAGAACAGGAAGGTACCAATTACTCCTGGGCCAGTTGGGTACCACTAAGACTGCTGTTCCCTTGAAGGTCTGTAGTTTGTCCAGGACCTTCATGAGGAGATTGAACGGTGGAAAAAGGTATATGTGAGTCCACTGGCTCAAATCCAGGGACATCGCATCTATCCCCACTGCTTCCGGATCTAAATTCAGTGCTATGTAACAGGAAAGTTTCTTGTTGAAGCTCGTTGCATAGCAATCTATTTGCAGTCCCGGGATTTGTTCTAGAATGGAGCAGAATGATTTTTCGTTCCAGGACCATTCTGTTTCCAGAGGTTTGAACCTTGACAGAGCGTCCGCCGTCACATTGCGGAACCCCTTCTAAATGAACTAAAAAGAGATGCCAGTTTCTCCTCTTCGACAAAGAGAGAATGGCCAATATTACGTGACTGATCTGTGGAGATCTTGAACCCTGTCTGTTGATGCAGTGGACTATAGTCTTGCTGTCGAGAACTAACCTGATGTGTCAATTCCTCTTCGGGTTCAATCTCTATAGAGAAAAAAACACTGCCATAGCTTCCCCCAACCTCGTTCCAAGGCATCCGTGTTGATCGTCACTAACGTAAGAAGAAAATTCAGGAAGCGTGTGTCAACATGCTCTTGGCAGGGGACCACGGGTTTAGCTGTTTGCACAGTAGAGCTGGGGTTTTGTGGCGATGATCTCTTCGAGCATTTGATGCCTTTTTTTCTTCAGATTCTGTTAGCTTCCTTGACTTTTGCTTTCCGGATGGGATTTGTAACCGCTACGAATTGTAGCGAACCCAAGACTCTTTCCTGATGATGTCTGGTGATCATCTTTAAATGAAGCAGACACATGACCGAACTTTCGATTTCCTTCCTCTCAATTTGAGGCAGAGAATGAATGTGTGACTTCAAATTCCAGGCAGACCTAGCTTCTGTAACTGATGAGTTGGCATTAACCTGGACTTCTCTAAGTTAATCTAGAATCCCAGGCATTAAAGAAACTTCATAACTTCATCGCAGCCCATACTAACCATTCGTCGAGGTATACCATCACCTGAAGACCTTTGTTTTTGAGTTGTTGAACAAATTTCCCGAATAGTTTTGTGAAAATCTTTGGAGCTATGTGGAGCCAGAATACATAGGCCTTTCTGGCCAGTCTGAAACTAAGGTAAGGGGAGAATTACCAACCTATTAGAAGGTGCTAAAAAGCTTTGGTAAGATCAATGGAGAAGGTGTAGGCCCCAGGGGTAGTAGGATCCGTATTTGCGAGATAGTTAGAATCTGGAACTTGTCGTTCTGAATGAATTTGTTTAGAAGGGGCCAAGTCCAGAATAGTTCAGAAAGTGTTAGAATTTTTCTTTGACACAAAATGGACGTGCTTGAAAGTTCATGGATTTTGTGCAACGGAAAACTCCCTTCTGGAGGAGATCCTTCACGTATCCTTCCTGGAATGGTGTTGTGGGTTAGAAGAGCCTCTTAAATTGTGGTGGTTTCTGCCTCCATTTCCAGTCTAGTCATTTTGTGACTATGCTGTGTGGCCAAGGATCGAGTTTCTATTGATCCCAGAAGCGATAGAGTCTTTCCCCTACGGAATCTCCTCATTGTTGTATTAAGGACCTGCTTCTTTAGTCGATCTGCCTCTGTTTCCATAGCTCCTTGAATAGCCACCTCTTCCAGATTTTCCCCTTCCCCTTGCACTTCTACCTTGAACTTCAACGGGGGCGAAATTTGGTAGTAATCCGTTCGTAAATGGGATTAAAAGCTGGGGAGTGTGTAGCGTACTGCTGGGAACTGTAAACCGTCAGGGGGATAGTGGCAACTGTGGCAGTTGCGGTAGGAAATGTTTTCTTGCCTTGAAAGGGTCTCCTATCCTTCTTGCCTTTAGGCTAAGGTCCTTCTCCAGGGATAAATTTTCTCTTAGAGGACATACAAAATTTCTGCATAAAGCTCTTGTTTTCGTGAGCCACCAGTCCTTGACTTCTTTTACCACTTTTTTGGGTAATACATCTTTCCTTAAGATGTTGGAGTTAATCAACTTTTTAGGCTCATGCCTAATAGATGCTGCTTCTAGGAAGTGCTCTCTGTAGGCTCTCCTGGCTGAAAGGAGAGTGTGCAGATCACGATGGAAGATAGCTAATATGGTCTTGGCTAGAACTGGAAAGAGGTCAGATATTAAATAGTTCCCAATTAGCATTTCTGAGTAAGACTGGTGTGACAGAAGCCTACAGTCTTTCTATCGCCTCAAATTCCACTTTTAACAGAATTTCCAGAATCTTGGGCAAATTCGCATTAACTGTTTAACTCTGATATCCCTATCCAGTTGGGCAACTGTAAAAGGGTATTAGACCTCTTCCAAACTATCGGAGTCATATGGGAGAGCAATAGAAACGGGCTTGCAATCCTCTAGCATTGGTAGAGGTCTAACTTCTATTACTGCCTTCCTGACAGCCTCCAAATTCATCGAGGCAAAGAGAAAAACAGGGTCTTTTAGAGCTATAAATGTAGCCTGCCTCCTGCCGAAAGCAGAAACTTGGGTATTGGTGAATTTGGCTCCTCAACCAACAAGGTTTGAACCTTACCATGGTCTAAGATGTTTGTCTCTTTGGGAATCGTATCATCCCTGATAAACGCTTCAGAATTCAACCTCACGTATCAGTGAGGGTAATTCTCAGCAGAGGGGTAAAACTCTAAATCCAAAACTGGTTTATAGCCCATTCCTTCGCCAATATGAAGGTACCCCTCACTCAGAACCATATGTTCTGCATAACGCCAAGGGTTCTTCGCTGTACAGTCCGTACGACTTGAGACTGGAGGAGCCTTGGACTTTGGTGCTGGTTGAAGCAACTCAGTCTTTGCCTTAAAGGATGCTTGAGCTTTCTTATGCTCTGCAAGAATATTTTCCATGGATCCCTTCATGGAAACCATGAACTCTAAATGTCCTGGGAACAAAGGGGCAGTTGGAGGCATATGACGAGTAGATGATGAGGCAGGTATAGCAGATGCAGGGACAGACGTAGGAAAGGAGGTAATATCAGTACAGTACTTACCTGCTAACTGTCGATCGAGTCATCTGAGGCTTCTGTTGTCAGTAAGAGACTTTCCTTCGCTGATGAAATGGAAGATGTTGTCGACAGGCTGTCAATGTCCAGTTGCAAGTCCTGAAGTGCATCCCGGACTTCAGGATATACAGGATTCACTTGTACTGACGGGAGTTGTACCGTCAGTATCTGGTGACCGTACACCGTGGTCTCATTAGACCTGAGGAACTGGAGATCCTTCACTTCCAATGAAGGAAGATAGGGAGCACCCTGTTGAGAGCTCTTTTGGATTTCCTTCATCTAGTGTCTGATGGTTTTCTGGCCCCCCTTTTTCTCATCCTGAGAAACGTTGGTTGCGTGGAATCCAATATGGAGGAGATCCTTGCATATACTGAAGTAAGACAGTTCCCAGATAGCGACGATTCCTTGGAAACATGATGGTGCGCATGTTTCCTGCAGTTCGTATGGGCGCATGACATTTTGACCCTCCTGGTGTAGGTTACTGTCGATCATTCCATGTCGTCAGCAACCTGTAAAGATAGAAAAATTTCAATGAGTAAGTTATTGTCTCATAAAAAAAAAATTTATATGCTCACACAGAAAAATACAAAATGGATTTTGACATAGGAAAATTCTATTTTTGGCTGAGATAACCATGTTATCCTGATGGAAGTTCCTCAAAGGCAACTTTCTACTTGGAATATACTGTATCTGCGAGTGATATACGAGAGAATTTTACCTAAGAAGTATCACATGGTTCTATCCCCAGGAGCGAATATCTCATGAGATATCGTGTATATAACTGGGACTTGTTTAAAACTAGCCACAGCTATCCTTCCCTGAATAGAGTTAACCTTGTCCAGAAGGATATAGGAATAGGATTGGATATGTGGGCGAGAGAGCCATTATAACTTTCTATTCCAGTGTGCTACTGCAAACACGTTCGCTGGTTCACCATTCCATTAGCAGCCTTCCCATGAGGCAAAGCCACACACTGAGAGTTGGGAAGGGATGAAAAGTAATGGGCGGGTCCATCAAGACGATATAGGTATCTCATTTAAAAATACATTTTTCTTTTGTCAAAATCAATTTTTTGGTCTCGAGCCATGTCATCCTGATGGAAGTTTACCCGAGAATTAATATTCTCAGTTGTGGCCAGAAGGAGTTTCTTAACACATTTGAACCCCCATTGGTATGTCCACACTTCCACATAGCTATTGGAACAATAGTCCTAAACTATGAGCACAAGCGAATTGTTTGTAATCCACGTAGAAGCCAAGGAATTTAATTGCACAGTCCCACTCACTCTGAATAAAATCTTTGTCTCCACTAGTCAGTCAGACCGAAGTCTATGAAAGGAGGGTTAAAAAAAACAGGTACACTGCTTTTATTGTGAACAGTAGGTCCATATAAAGGAAACACAAAACGAGAAATAACGTTTTATTTCCAAATATTCATAATGTAACGATATTCGGCACAACTATATGAACATTAGATGTGTAGAAAACCGAAGTTTTCAAACCCCAGAATTATGTAACAGAGTAGTAAAATAATAATAATAATAATAATAATAATAATAATAATAATAATAATAATAATAATAATAATAATAGTAATAATAATAATAATAATAATAATAATAATAATAATACTGTTTTTAAATTTCACTTGATTTTCCTTTCCTCTCGCATACGGGCCAATTTAATATTTACTTACTTAAAAGGTAGACCTTCCTTCATACGCTATACACGGACACTCCTAGTTAATTACCTTGCACTTTCCAGCCCCAATAATTAGTAAAAAAGGCAATGATAGCAATGACTTAGAGGGAAAATATATGTTCAGATCCTCACACCACGCCATTTGAATAGCAACTGACTGGATAAAGTGAGCCATGCTTCAAACATCCAGAAATACCAAAATGGAAAGAGCAGTTATAAAAGTTTTACTGTAGCATAGATGCTGATACTAAGTAGATAGAAGCAATTCTAATGCAGATGATAACATCAACTGCAAATTTAGGAGCACTCATGCCTATTTTTACAATATGTAGTCTGCCATAAAGAATACTGACAGATACAGTAGTGGACTGCAGTTCACTTCATAAAAGTTTATAGAATTTTGAGATGTAAATGGAATACAGAATACATTTAAACAACCTATCATCCATTTTCAAAAGAAGAGGCAGAAAGATATGTTTAAACATTAAAGCATACTGAAATTTGAAGTGCATGATAGCAAATTTTGGTAATGTATTTTCTCATATATCAGTTTCCATTATCTTATAAAAGAACTGTACAAAGCACTGCAGGTGCAGAACAGTCAAGTCAGTTAATTGGGAGGAGGATTGTCTTCCAGTTTTCAAAGGTAGTTAGAACAGGCGCCGTACCAAAAGGGGATGAAGTAGATTCACTTCATGAGGAGAGCTGTTAGCGGCAGATTTTAGGTGAGCAATACTGGTCATTTCCCATAGGGCGAGCAAAGCCTTCTGGTCCCCCAACGGTTGTTGAGAGAGATGAAAAAGTTTCACTATGCAGGCAAGCGCTGCTACAGTGAGTATGATTTGAGGTCTTCGCACATTATGGGGGTGTTCCCTTGCTCGCACAGCCAATCTCAGATTTCCGGGAAAGTGTCCACGGGGATGGCTGGGAGAACGTAATCTGCTTTGGTGCTTGACCGAGTCACTCCCTTTATGCGAAACTGAACTTCAGTATGTTGGTACCATGCGAACGCTTCTCTGCTGGTGAAGGACGGTAGTTTTAGGGGTGTAGCGTTGATAGCAGAGTCCTTGCCTGAGGGCAGCATCATTAAACAGTAAGGCACAGCACTTTGGGGGAAAGCGGGAGGGAGCTGAACACTCCGGTGGTCACCAATGTCAAGGCGAAACGTGAGGTTGTAACTGAGAGACACTCGAGAATGCAACTAACCTATTTCAATAGACAGCGAGCTTTTATAAAAACAGTTTTAGTGAAAGAAGGTCACAAAAAATCAAAGAGATCAATACAAGTAGATACAGGAATAAACAATTTATCCGTACAAGGAATAGCGTTACTCTGTACGAGCGTGTGTGATACGCATGCAGTACAATGTACAGGATTTGCAATCTTCAGATATGGTGGTATTAAATGCGCCAATTAATCATCAAGATATTCAATCACCAAATTTTCATTCAGATTCTGTTTTTACGCCATATTAAAATGTTACTAAAGTACATTCTAATAGCGGGAAGTCTCCTGAAAGAATAGATATGTCTGTTTGAACAATGCTAAGTAAAGGGGAAGGAGACACTCATATATTTTTCTCGTATATAGTCAATAGTTATATGTTTGTCTTATTTCGCAGCGAAAGCTGATGTAATGCCATAGTGCTCCCCGTATCGTAAAACCTTTTGACATCAGTATATGTAAAACTTGAGTAATAGAAGATATTTTTAATGTGTATTTCAGTATTCGATTTTATCAGGATTAACTCATAAAGAGTACAGTTCTATTAGCTCAACTTAGGTAATAGTATACTATGAATCTTGTAGTGCATATAATCTCTTTGATGTTAATTTGTCAGCATTTGATCTTGTATGGAATTTTTACTAATAATCACGAAAGTCAGGTACCTCGGAAACCTTGTAATATGTATAGAGATTTTAATAGATCGGATGTCTTCCTAATACCTACTAAACATGTAGATTTTGGCATTAAGGATGCTATAGAGTCATTGTTTTTTATCCACAGGTAATCAGTTCAGTAAACCTTATTGATGATGTAACAATAACATAACTCAACACAAACAATAAAAAAAAACATTCTTGAAATAAACCTATCATTATCCAGGGTTTCTGGTTGAGTCGAAAAGCAATGAGAAGCAGGTGCTTGTTTTCTTTTGGAGAAGTAATTCATGAAATCATTCATTCTAGTTATCAGCACTACAACAGAAAAAAATAGTAAAAAAAAAATAAATAAATCTAAATTGCATCGTCTTGGTTTTTGGTGTAATTTCCATGTGTTTAATTTCGGCACAATCCTGTCTTGTCTGCGTTGGATATTTTGGGGCAGATATTTTTCTTCAACAATTATCTTTTAGAATTTTTCCATGAATTTTTTAGCTCCTTCATTATCTTTGAGACACAGAATTACCAGAATTACCATGCCTATTATTACGACTGTGAATTCTGCTTTATATAATTGATTAGTTTCCTATGAAAAAAATATTTTGTTAAATTATGTACATTTCTGTTTATGTTAAAAACAAATGAGATTTAAAAAAAAAGGCTACAAATATTTTAAAAACTACTTTTGTTTTCATGAGTAAGAGATTTCGGATAAGAATGTTAATACAAAAATCAGCTTGCATAATGAAAAAAAAAAAAAAAAAAAAAAAAAAAATAGGAAAACCTTACCTTCTCTGCAGAATCTCCCTCACTACATTGGCATATTCCGCAGACACAGGTACCTCTATTGCTGCAAATCAAGGATGTATCTGGCCCTATGCAAGACTCATCAGAAGTATAATTTTTTCCAGTAAGCTTGGTTTCACACTGGCAATCACTGCCCATATACCCTTTGTGGCATTCACAAATTCCACACATATATGTGCCATGGAATGAACACTGTTCAGCATCTTCAATGTACCCCTGGAAATTAATTTTGAAAATATAATGCATTTTCTTACAACAATAAAAAATCCTAATAGAAAATTAATGCACACTAGCTGAGTCTATATATTAAAAGAAATGCGTGTGGGAAATATCTACCCCAAAGAGAATATAGTATTCATCAACAGGAATTCTATCACAGTTAATCAGAAGGGAGTCATATTAACGCAAAAGGTTGCAAAGTTATAGGAGAGTACAAAGAATCAGAAATAAGGGCACAGATCTAGATAGGCCAGATATGAATTCACGAAGAAATGAAAAATGAGAAAGATAGTGAAAATATCATTTCACATGAACTTCATAAACCGATATAATATAACAACAATTACCCTTTTAGTGCCAGTCCTTTATCAAATTATTAAGTTACTCAAAGCACAAGTCATTTTTCTTCAGACATTTTACTTAACTCATCTTACCATAGAATCTATTATAGAGATAGTACTTTGCAACATTTTAGATCACAGCTGGGCAAACTTCCTTCCAGTTGATATATATCAAATATTTTATAAGATGATCAAATATGTAAATAAAAAAATAACTACTAATAACCCGGCTTAAAATTTGTTCACTGGCTCAAAGGGTTAATCATGATGATAGCAACTTCTATGGTACAGATGTCAAGTTTGTTACTGTCTTTGTAATTAACTAGTTTAAAACTTAGACATTTAATAAAAGATGTAGAGATTGAAGGATTATACTCAGGTACTTTTAAAAGTGTCATATATATATATATATATATATATATATATATATATATATATATATATATATATATATACTGTATATATATATATATATATATATATATATATATATATATATATATATATATATATATATATATATATATATATATATTACGGCTGGCCCATTACGTAAACTCTCGGGCTCCAAACTCACCTGCTTATTTTTACATAAATCTGTTAAACTTAAAAAAATATCAGAGCTTTAGGAACATTTATGTAACTTCCAAACGGCAATATACTGTATATGAACACTGAATATCCAAACAAAACAAAACAAAACAAAAACTAGGTGATTTCTTTACAAGAACTATTCTAAATTACGAGCAAAGTCCTGAGAAAAAATATTGGTGAACGAAATAATACACACTTTACAAAAGTATATGTACAGTATTCTATAAAAATTACAACAATTCGAAAGAATTAACACCAAAAATTAATCACTCGAAATATTAAACCTGAACTAAACCTTAGGCTAAAATATAAAACAATACTCTATAAAAGATTATACAATCACTTCTTTCACAAGAAATTAATTTATGGAAAATATTCAGTTTGGACTATTAATGTGAAAAGTTGACACATATCACTCTAGTGATTTAACAATGATGAAATTCACATATATGTAACCGTTACATCTACGTCTGGTGGTTCCCAAGAGGTTACAGAATAAATACACTTCACTGTTTAACCTAATCTCACAGGGCCAGTTAAAAAAAAATTGTTAAAATGTACTTACATTAACACACTACACTTGATTTAACATCCAATAACCTCACCAACGTCTGAACAACACTATACGGATAAAATTCACTTATTCACGTTTGAAAGGATAACGGTTTACACACTTAAGAGGAGAGAGGGCTGGTGGACGTTGGCTCTTTCGAAGTGATAGGCTGGGTCTCTTCTGCTGCTTAAGCATTCCTAGGGTCAATATATATTGACTTAATTCGTCTAAAAATTTCTAGTAAATCATTCTCTTACCATGAGGTCCATGTTCTAGCTGCGTAAGGTTACCAGTACTTTGAAGAAGTACTAACCTTGCTTGCGAGGCAACTTTCCTTCAACTAACTCCGCCCATCTTCCTTTCGTAACTTTAAAAAAAAAGAGTAAATCTATTTCGAGAATTTTTATGCACCTTCTAACCATGTGGAAACATAAAAATGACGTAATCCTTCATGCTCATACCTCGTATGTGTCATACAGCATACCTAAACGAGATTACATAAGACTACATGAAAATTACACAAAATAAAATGTTAGTTCTTAAAAAAAAACGTAAATTTACAAATACTGAATTGAATGAAAATACAATAAATTGAAAGATGAAAGTCTTATGTAATTTGCATGCATTTACTTAATCCTACGTGAATGGAACTCACCTTACGAGTTGGCTACACATCTCTTAAATACACAAATAAAATACATGAATAAAATACTTACTCATCTGCTAGACCAGCTTCATAAAATATATATATATATATATATATATATATATATATATATATATATATATATATATATATATATATGTATATATATATGTATATATATAAATGTATATATATATACATATATATATATTTATATACATATATATATATATATATATCGATAGGTATATATATATATATATATATATATATATATATATATATATATATATATATATATATATATATATAGATAGATAGATAGATATAGATATACATATATATATATATATATATATATATATACATATATGTATATATATATATATATATATATATATATATATATATATATATATATATATATATGTATATACACACACACACATATATATATATATATATATATATTATATATATATATATATATATATTCTTATGAAGCTGGTCTAGTGTAAAGTAAATATTGTAGTTTATTAATATTTTTTTTATATTTCATATATTGTTTTCATTTGTGCATTGAAGAGATGATACCCAGTCCATAAAATGAGCTCTTCTCATGTAGATATAAATATTTTATGTAAATTGCATAAGACTTTTTTATTTTATGATGTATTGCATCATGTTTGGGAGAGAATGTTCAGTGACATGTGCCTTGGAAGATTCTCTACCATGTCCATAGAAACTTTGAGAAGCCTGGCGAGAGGATGTTATTTTTGTTTTTTATTTCGGGAACAATAGGAGGGCGGAGCTAGCTGGGAAGTCATCTCGCGGGTGCATTGATGTGTGTCTGAGAGTTGCCTGAAAGCCCTGGATTTGCCTCTAGGCATTTTTAACTAGTTGGAAACTCTGACACCCTTAGGCACAGCTCCCCACGCTACCAAAACTCGATCCTGGAAGGTTCTGGAAATAGCAGTTAGGTTTCATATAAAAGGTCACCAAGGTTAGGTTACCATAGATCGAGTTAGAACCGCAGCTTGAAATAGCCTCCTTCCCCTCTCCCTCTCTCTCCAGCACGTAACTCAGTGTATTGTCGAAAGTGTTCATTACGTTAGTGTGTCCTCTCTTAAGTGACTCTGTGCCTCAAAGCAAATTGTGTGTCACGCAAGACCAAAAGGTGATTTTTGAATTCATTGTATTAGGGTAAGTTTTGGCATTGTAGAACGTTTTCTTGTAAACGGCCCTATAGGGAAGATAGCGTTTGTTACGTGGTCAGGGTATATATTATTCATTAAGTGTCAAACGTGAACATTGTGTTATTTAGAATTATTTCAGGCTTTGGATAATTTTCATTGCATTATTTCTTTTCTTAGGCTAAGGTTTACACAGATGTTATAGTTCAAGTCAAGTTATTATATAATTTCAGATCATAATATTTTTGTCCTAATCTAAGTTTTATTCAGACTTAATTTTTTTCCAGTGACTTGTTTTGTCATGTAAATTCTATTCAAATAGAATATATTTATTTTTGTAAAGAGTGTATTATTCCAATCATCATTATTTATGACCAGATTCCTCTTGATTCCTGTTAGGAACCACAGTGAGTAAAATAAGTGTGAATAATACTTAAAAGTAATTATTCAGTTTAGTTTTGAGTGTGCTTAAGAAACCTTTGGATATTCAGTGTTTTATATATTGCTGTCTAGGAGTTATTTAACAGTTTCAGAATTCATGTAATAATGTTTTAAAGAGTAAGTTTTAATGTAAAAGCAAAACAAGGTAATATGGAATTCGAGAGGTTGATTAACTTTCCAGTATATATAATATTATATGTTTGGTTCCCAGTCACGAGTCATAGTACAATATATTTTTTAATGTCCAGTCCACGGGAGCCATATCATATAATATATTTTGGTGCCCAGTCCTGGGAACCGTATCATATAATACACATACACACACACACACACACACACACACATATATATATATATATATATAAATATATATATATATATATATATATATATATATATATATATATATATATGTGTGTGTGTATATATATATATATATATATATATATATATATATATATATATATATATATATATATATATATATATATATATATATATATATATATATATATATATATATATATATGCCATCATATCTGTTAATGTATAATTATGAAGTAAGATGAACCCAAGTAAGAGAATTAACAGAATGAAGGTAATTCAGCACAATAATCTTTCCAAGGAAAACTCAGTACTACATATAGAGAACCACAGCAATAATCTGGTCTTCAGTCGGGACTTGGGATTGTAAAAAAAAAAGAAAAAAAAATACCATCCTCATTAGGCATAGAATATATCCCATGACAACAATTTGTGCTGAGCACTCATCAAACAACTGAATATTAACATCGTGTAGGTAAGAAGTTATTATACGGTATCAAGTGCCAGCTCAGAATAGGCAGAAAGCTCTAAACTGAAGATGTCATTACATGCACATTCTGAGCTTCACTTTTCAACTGAACCATGTCTTTCTAACATGGGCAAATACGCTCTGAAAATGAGATGGTATTCTTTAATACAGAAAACCAATGATTATTTGCATGCAATGTCGGGTGAGAGGAAGCCCTACAATATTAATAGATACTGTTGCAGTCTGAACTGGACATAACACATTGTCCTAAGAAAATTACAAAATGGATGAAGGTTGTCTAACATTTCTGTAAGGACTGAGTCTTTGTAATAAACTCTTGACTAAGGGGAGAACAATGAATGATCACTGGCTGGAATGAGAAACTAGCTGCTAGAGCATGATACTCATCGATTCAGTTTGAATATGTCAAGGTCAATGAAAATCTCTAGCAATGATGCCTTTGATAACAGTCCAAAAGGAATGTAGGACCAGCATCAGATTCTAACTTAGAAGCCAAGAGTAAGAATCTAGTGTATCCCTAAATGGCTAGAAGAAAGAGCTCCTTTGTGGACAGATGATATAAAAAAATGCCACCAGAGACTTGAATAGCAGTTTCGAGCATAAAACACATATTATTATTATTATTATTATTATTATTATTATTATTATTATTATTATTATTATTATTATTATTATTATTATTATTATTATTATTATTAGCTAAGCTACATCCCAAGTTGGAAAAGCAAGATGCTATAAGCCCAAGGGCTCCAACAGGGAGAAATAGCCCAGTAAGGAAAGGAAATAAGAGAATAAATAAATTCTATATAAAGTAATGAACGATTAAAACATTTTTTTTTTCAAACATAAAACATTAAAACATATATTTCATATATAAACTATAAAGAGACTTATGATGACCTGTTCAACATAAAAACATTTGCTGCAAGTTTGAGCTTTTGAAGTTTTACTGATTCAACTACCTGATTAGGAAGATCATTCCACAACTTGGTCACAGCTGGAATAAAACTTCTAGAGTAATGTGTAGGATTAAGCCTCATGCTGGAGAAAGTAAAACAACAGACAGTGCCAACTAGTTCAGGTAGACACGATTACTAGAAACTCACCTGGGGGTTGTGATTGCCTCTGCCCTGATACCCCACTAGGCTGGCGTGAGCTACTGAAGACACGTATCCACTGGAGGACAGAAACCCGGTGGGGACATTGCAATGGAATTTGCATATACCATCTCTAAATGGGTGAGTAAAAAGTCTTCATTTGACGTATTGCAAAATATTTACAAGAGAAGGAGAGTCTATGCTAGTCAAATGATGTATGGGGGTGAAGGAATCCTTATATTGTCTTGATAAATAGTTCACCTATTCCTGGAACAAAGTTAAAATGAGGAGTAGCTGAGCCTGTGTTGAAAATTACAGTTTCAGTTGTAATGTCAGTTAGGTGCCATTCGAAACCCAAATCTAAAAGTCCTGGGCCTTGTCCAAAGGATCTGAAGTCAATAGCTGGACTGATAAGCTTTTAAATTTATGCTGTTCACTCTTTTCTTGCACCACATTTGAAAGCTAATACAAAGTGAGCTAGATTGAAGAATCAAGTAGCAACTAAGTTACAAAACATGAGCCCTAGACAACAAAGGGTTTCCATCTGTAAGAATGGTACCAATACTATAAAAAAGTAACTCCCATATCTCACTACCTGGCACCCAAAAGCCAAAAAGAAAGAGGCAGAGGCATTCTTGGCAATAGCTATTGTAATAAAGGAAGCTTAGCCAAATGACAAACATCCTGTATCTGAGAAATTTCTTAAAGCATTGATCTGGGAAAGAAAAATACTTGTTAGGACCCATAACCTTATCATAACCTTTTCTTGTTAAAAGCATTTAAAGTGACATAAAACATCATTCCAAACATTTGCAACAGATATGACTACAAAAAGCTCAAAAGTCTTGACCGAAGACCCTCATCATCAGCGTTCCATGCCACCACAGGTGCTTATGGACAGTTGATACCAAAAAATGTTATACCGAACCAAGAACATCCTCAGAGACTGTATTATCCACTGAAGCTAGCATATCCTTTTTTTTTTATGTGAATCCTCCACAAAAGATATCTTGGGAGGACTTCAAATACACATTCTTCTAAGACCAGGGAAGGTTAGGGTTTCATGGGACTTATCAAGCTCACAAGGACCAGGTGTAAAGAAATGTCCAAGCAGGAAGGCACAAGGTAAACATGGTGTTACATCGTAGGTGGGAGCAACCAAACAGACCACAAAGGTTAGAAACCACTGACTTGCTCTGGTGGCCAATAAGGATCTGGCAGTAGGACGGTGGGGATACAGGATAAGACAGGTGGCTACCCACGACAATTCATCCTGTTTGTGGCTTAAGCATGGGAGTACGCTTCATGCAGAGAATGACTAGGAAGATCTGAAGCATAACCTCTGAGAGTTTGCAAAATGGGATAACTGCATTGACTAAAAACCCCATGTACCTCCTCAGAGGCAGCGTTTAAGACAGTCACAGAGGAGAAGAGTTCATTGATTAAAAAGCAAGCAGAGGAATGTCCATTAAATAATTAACAACAGAAGGCAAAAAGCGGCACATAAGTCAAAATTATTATGGTGGGTCTGCTGAGCTCACGAGAACACACGTGGGATCGGAGACACAGAAGTAGAAATTATACAAAAGAGCCTAGCAATTGCTGCATCCTTCTATAAGAACATAACACAGAGCTGCAGCATTGGCTGTGAGGCCTAACAGAATAAGCTGTCATTTGATGATATCCTCCTCATTTTCCTCCCTCTATTCTGATTCTGGTGATTTTTCTCGGAACGAGTTCGTGCAAATTCCACAAACAAACAAATTCCAAATTTTCCTGATAAATTTAATTCATTGCTTATCTCAAGAATTTATCGCATTACTGTATTCTTTTTTAAGTGCAAGCCTACTATCAACGGAAGTAAAAAAAGTATAAACCAGTTATTTCTCCATAATGTGAGGTCACCTCCCTCCATTTCCTTAACAGCAATAAGAGGAAGCAAAATCTCGAATAAACTCATATTTTCTGGCATATATTAGGTTATATATATATATATATATATATATATATATATATATATATATATATATATATATATATATATATATATATATATATATATATATATATATATATATATGTATATATATATATATATATATATATATATATATATATATATATATATATATATATATATATATATATATGTATATACATATATATATATATATATATATATATATATATATATATATATATATATATATATATATATATATATATATATATATATATATATATATACTTATATATATATATGTATATATATATATATATATATATATATATATATATATATATATATATATATATACACACATATATATATATATATATATATATATATATATATATATATATATATGTATATGTATATATATATATATATATATATATATATATATATATATATATATATATATGTATATATATATATATATATACATATATATATATATATATATATATATATATATATATATATATATATATATATATATATATATACATATATATATATATATATATATATATATATATACATATATATATATATATATATATATATACATATGACCCGTGCAGATGGATAATGAGACATCGGCATTTGGGATTACTTCATTTATTACAAAAGGTTCATTCAAGTACACAATACACAACTACCCTCTCAAGTGAGGGACCTGTCAACTCGAGTGCTCACCGGCAACTAAAACTCCCTTCACTACCAAAATGCAAGGATTGTAATAATATGCTAAGACATCGGTTTTTGTGGAATACTCATGAATATTGAGTTCATTTACCTTGTCGTACAAGACATCTACATACACGAATTAGGATATTACTCACCCCCAAGCTCCTCACTCCGGGAGGAGGTGCGCACTCGCCCTCACTAGTCAATGATATATGGAGGACACTCCGACCCGGAATAGGCATGGCATGTACTAAACAGAAATACAACATAAAATATATATATACAAATCACCCCCCCAAAAAAACAACACATCTACAAAAAAATAAAAAATGAAATATTGCATGTACACAAAACAATATAAATAATTTCACTCATATCTTCTTAAGACCTCTGCAACCAAAACACAGAATACCCAAAGTGAAAAAAAATCATAACATCAAGTCTACATAACCTCATCAGTAACCTCCTTCTGGTTGCGGGCAATACGGGCTTCTAGGGCGGGACTGGGGTAGGAATAGATATTTCTTCATCCCTCGATTTTACTTGTCCGGGTTTACGGCACAACTTCACTACACAACTCACCACCACCGTTTCACCATTTATTTAAATCACTACAACACTTGTACTTGCAACTTTCAACCGGTGGCCACTAGCCGTTTTCCCGAGAAAATCATTCATCTTCCCGCCCTTCTCTTATAACATCAAGTATACAGTATTCACATATACACATTCTCTAACACTGCTTATCCTCAAGGCTGAACTTTAATCCCGCAGCCACTTGCCATTCGGGAACCGCCATGGCTTCAGCAACCAAGAATCCTATAAATATATGAATAATACAGCATCCGCCTGACGGATCTCACTTGACCTATTTAACCTCTGATTGTTTTTAGGTTCACTCAGCAATGTTATACGTACTTCCACACTCATCAAAATTACCACACATTGTTATCATCAAGCTTATTTAAAACACACTTTTGAAAACTACCTCTTCAGGCACCACATGTATGTGTGCCTGATGGTGTTCAGACACTGCACCGCTAACAATGCTTTGTATCACAACTGTGTTAGACTTCACCATCTTAACTCGGTACGGACCCAAATACGGTGGCTCTAGTTTGTGTTTCCTAGATTGTAATCGTTTCAAATACACACGATCGCCCAAAAATACTTTTACCGGTGCGATTTTGAACCGACCATCATACTTTGAGCTGTAATTTTCATTAGCTCTTTTCAAAAACCTTTCAATAGTGTTCATTACTCTCCTCAATAGATTTAATATATATACACGGTATTGCTCACTTGAATAATTTGGCAATTGTTGCAAATTAATGAGTACTGTATATGGTAACACAGGATCCTGTCCATACACTAAAAATAAAGGCGTGTCCCTGAGCGAAGCATTATATGCAATGTTCAAAGCTAGCTCAGCTTTAGGAAGCATAGCGTGCCAATGAAGGGGGTCATCAGCCACTAAGTAACGCAAAATTTGCACTGCTTCCCTATTGTGCGACTCTACTAAGCCATTTGCTGAAGGCCTATATGTGGTCACTGAAAAGTGTTCAATTTTCATCAAGTCCGTTACCGATTTCACCACCTTATCTATAAACACAAGACCATTATCACTTATCAAAATTTTCGGGCAACCAAACCTAGAAAAGAAAGAGCACAGTGCCTGGGCTAATAAATTTGCAGATTCATCCAACATTGCGTAAGTATGAGTGTACCGAGTAAATGCATCCACAAATACACAAATATACTTATGTTGTGTTAACCCAGTAGGAAATGGTCCTACCACATCCATATGCACTCTATAAAACTTAATGGGAACCATCGGCTACTTCTGGCTTCCGGTACAGTGTTTTTATGTCCTTTGAAACAGTTACAAGCATGACAACTTTTTATATAATTCTCTATAGATTTTTTCATTCCTAATCAAAAGAAGGATTCACGTGCTCTTCTTAATGTTCTATCAATCCCTAAATGCTTTGCATACGGACTTGCAAGTACATTGTGGATGGTTCGTTTAATTAAAGAGGGAGGAAGAACTTGCCGTGCTCAAAAGTCCCCTCCCCTCTTCTCGTAAGCACAATATAAGATATAATTTTCAATAAAAAATTTTCTCACGAGGCACATTCAGAAATGACGGGTAACTCTTCGAATCCCCTTTAATCACTGCTCGCATTCTTTCCATCCATTCCTCTTTTTTCTGTCCCTCTCGGACTTCTTTATGTCCCAATCTCCCAAGTCAATTAAACCTGCATCATCAGGGCCTTCATTTTGGACACCCCTGGTCACATCCTCGGTCATCCACATATATTCCCCTTCGCCGTTCGTATCTTTTTCTCTCCCCCCCCCCCCTCTCTCTCTCTCTCTCTCTCTCTCTCTCTCTCTCTCTCTCGCTCTTCCGAGTTTACTCTCTCTCTCTCTTTCTCCTCTTTCTCTCACCCCGTTTTCTGAATGCCCATCGGAAGAATTTTCCACCTGTTCTCTATTCTCTCTATTTTGATGGGGGTGTTCAACATTTTGGCTATTTTCTTCGTTCCTCTTTTGTGCCCTAGTTGTTATTCCTATTACTGCACCTCTAGAGAGAGTATCAGCTACCTTGTTATCTTTACCTTCTATGTGGCGAAAACCCTTTATATTGAACTCAAACAATCTCTCAATCCATCTTGCTTGACGAGAGGTCAAATAATTTTTATAATACAAATCAGGTAAGGGGCGATGATCACTTTGCAACTCAATTGACTGTCTTAATAAAAAGAAGCGATGCCTCTCTAGAACCCAAAGAATAGCCAAAGCCTCTCTATAGAATGTACTATAATTCTTTTCTGCCCCTTTTAACGTCCAGGAAGCAAAACAAATGGGTCTCTCTCTGCCTTTATCATCTCATTGAGAAATTACGCCACCAATAGCTACACTACTCGCGTCTCTTGTCACTAAAAACGGGCGATCAAATCTAGGATATGCGAGTTATTCATTGCTAGTTAAGACAGCTTTCAAATGGTTAAAGGCCCCTTCTTCTTCACCTCCACAATTTATTACTTTTTGTTTCTTTAAAGCATCTAAGGGTCTCGCTATCTCTCCCAAACCTCTTATGAATTTACCGCAATACCCAGCGAGCCCAAGGATCCCAGCTACTTCCTTAGAGTTACGTGGCCTGGGGAAATCTGTAATAGCCGCTACTTTACTGGGGCAGGGTTGGATACCTTCTGGGGTTATTATGTGACCTAAAAATTCGACCTTTTTACAAAAAAAATTTGCACTTTGACAAACTTATTTTCATACCATTACGTCGCAATGCTTCTAAAACTTTCTGAATATTATTATTATGTTCTTCGGCCGTTTTCCCTGTAATTATGATATAATCTAAATAAAAACAAAACCATTATGGCCAATTAAGGGCGACAAAACCGCAATCATTACTCTAGAAAAATGACTTGGAGCATTTTCAAAACCGAAAGGAAGAAAATTAAACTGAAATAATTGATCGTTAGCTATAAATGCCGTTTTACATTTACTGTCTTCCTGAATGGGTATTTGATAGTATCCAGATTTTAAATCAACAGTTGTAAAATATTTGCTATCCCTTACTTTCACAAGTAATTCTTCGATTGAGGGCAATGGAAATGTATTATCCTTAGTGACTGCATTAAATTTCCTATAATCAACACATAATCTTACTGAGCCATCCTTTTTCCTAAGAGCTACAATTGGGGAAGTCCAGGGGGGATTCGCTCTCCTTGATTATCCCTTGTTCCCTTAATTCATTAATTTCGCTTTCTATCTCTCCCTGGAAATGAATGGGTACCTTATAATGCCTTTACCTAATCGGCTCCACCTGCCCAGTTTCAATGGTAAAGGGAAATCGATCAATCCTCCAGGGTGGCTCATCTCCAATTACAATTACACAGGAATAATTATTGACAATGTCACTAACTACAGGCTGATATTCTGAGGGATATAATTTTCGCGCTTGCATAATCAAATTCTGAGTGCGTTCGTCTGTGCGGGCTGGAGTTGTTGCTCTCAACATCCCATTATAAGCAATTTCCCATAACTATAATTGACACACAGAATCACTTCCTAAAAGAACTCTTTTATTTGACAAATTAACTATCATTATATCAGCTCTGTTCTCTTTAATTTCTGTCAAGCCTTCTAATATCATATGGGCCCAATTGTCATGGGGTTTAAAAACTACCTTGGTTCCTTCCGCAAGAGGGCAATAAGGGGTCACAGATATGCTCGTAAGGGTCTGGTGGAGCAACACTTCTCCTCTCTCAGGTACAGCTGTTACCTTACTTAAATGTCTCTCCGAGCTAACACACGCACTTACTGTCTCATGACTTTCTATCGGCCAAATGTACCCTCCTGCTTTTACTGTTATTGTATCTTTTCCCCCAAAAATGCAAATTTGATTACTAGATATAAAGTCTATTTTTAGGATAGCCTTGAATCCTGGAATTCCTAAGGTGGGTAAGACAAAAAAATCCTGTGTAAACTTCACAGACCCCACCTTAACCTGGACAATTGATGAATGGTTTATGTGTAGTTTATTCCCTCCTGGCGTGTCAAGAACAATGGATGCCGCTGGCTGTAGTGGATTTGAAAAGAATTTTTTTTTTCAATCAATGAAACACTGGCTCCCGTGTCAATCAGTGCTTGGATGGATTCATCTTGCAGGAAGGAACATTCTCAATTCCTGATGAATTGGAATGTTAAAATATGCATCCAATAGGTCAATGGAGAACAACCAATTTTGCTTTTGGTTAGCTGATAGAATGGACAACAGTTTCCATGGAGAAATGAGAATATGGAGTAATTTGTTTAGCTTTAGAATGCCTAGAACTGGTCTCCATCCCCAGGACTCTTCTGACACAAGGAGCAGATGACTGTAAAACCATGGCGATGGAGAATGCAGTTCTTCTACTGGTTCCTTGATCAAATGTTCCTAAACTTGCCCTAGTAGCACTGCAGATATTATTGAATTATTGATACCATGTAAGATGAATATGGTCCCAAACAATATGATAAAAGAGGAGTCATTGCAAAGGCACACAATAACTCTCATATATTACATCTAGTAGGCTACTCATAGTTCCATTTTCAGAAAATTCCAACTGGACAGAAAGTACTTAAACCTACCCTAAACCCCAACCCCCATTACTCACTGATAAGGTTATATTTGTAAGGTCACTTTTGTGAGATCTCAGTTTTTCTTATAGATGTACTTCTATTTCTTGAGAAAACGGGAAAGAGAGTTACTTTCTTTGTATCGAGTTCTGAGAGACAAACAAAAAGCAAAAGCAGAAGAATATTTAGGAAAGGAAGAAACATAAATAAGGTTTTGTGATTCTTAACATAGATCTGATAAGCATGATTAAATTTCCTCTCTTATTTCAAAATAACATTGGAAAATGTAGCTTTTCTCAAAATATTTCATGTACAGTATTCTAAAGTCCTTGTCAACTTTCCTTTATGTTCAATGTCATCTAGAAATAAAATTGACATTTTATAACTAATTGATAGGGCTAAATTGGAAAAATTAAGGATTTCCAAAAACACTCCTAAAATATCCCCAAGTATAAAACACTTTCTAGAAGTCCAAGTAATTCTACCAAACTTTAAAGCTTCTCTTTTATATTATGTATCAATAAAGTTATATTATCTGTTATTGTCATTAAGAATAGTCACAGAAATAATTTCACTAGTTTGGTAATGACCTGTCTTGCTAAACAACTTTGCCAATGACTTATGATATCTAATTATCAATTGTCCTCAATTTCTTCTTATGGGGTTCGGTCAATTTAGGATTAAAACATAGCATGAATGGTCAACCTCTTCAGATGACATGAAAGAAATTAAAACATTATTTGGATAGAATTTAAAATGTTAACATAATAATACTTCTAGCTGAGGTAATTGTAGTTTCTCATCAGGAGTAGACCAGGAAGAAAATTTCCAAACCATTATTCTTTATTTATTTATTTTTTTTTTTTAATGACAGTTGTAACAACACAAGAAGTGACGGAAATAGCTTCGGAAGCAAAGTGTCAAACTTGTAGGCCTACACCTTCATAAGAAGCTGTATATATTATACCCATACTCATGGCTGGAATTTGATCAAATGGTGTCAGACAATAGGAAACACTAGATATAGAAGCATAAAGAGGCTGATTAGAACAGGTAGATTTGGAATAACTGAGGCAGCAATATCCAACAGAAGCAAAAAGTCCCTTATTAAAATACCTAGCACCTGCTGGAATAGCTGTGGTAAGGTTCCTCAATGTTGGGTTAGTCTTGCTGTCTGTAGTGTAATACTAGTGTTGAGTGTCAGTCTCATAGTGCTGTATTCATTAAAATGACACTATGAGGTGTCCACATGATGCTATGGGGCTTCAGAAAGTGACACTTCAGAAACATTGGAAATCTGAGAAGAAGCAGCTTAAGGGTTAGCATAATTAATGATGCATGGAGGTAAGCCTATGACTAAGCTAACCAGGCAAAGGATCACTACCAAATGAGCTAGTAAAGGCTGGTGGAGTGTAGTGATGACACTAGGCTTAAGCTCTTGGAGCATTGTGTAGGCTATAGCTGACACGGATTTTGAAGACTTAATGGCATAACCAAGGCCTATCTAATTGTAGATTAGTATAGAAAGAAAACTAATATTATTTCCAGAAACCTCCCCTGGATTTCATATTGCTTAATCTCCTGAATCTTGGAATGTCAACATTGCTCCTTAAAATGAAGAAATTTCCTATTTTCTTTCCATCCGATTTACTAATGCTTCTAGTGAAGCAATGAGATTTAGCAGCCTGTAACAACAATAACATGTTGTGCATATCATACCACATCTTAAATCATAATGTTGAGAGGACGTTGGCTTTGTGACTCCATATTGTCAGATTTTATATTTGTTTACTACTTAACTTAGGGGTTTAAAGATGTGTTCTCTGGATTTGTTAACAATTGCTGCCTTGTTGTGCATAGGAATTGCTTTTGTTCTCCCTGTGTCTTGTATCGAGGACATTTGTCTAATTCATAGAATTTTATGAGCAATGCACAGACCTCACTGCTCCTCTTTGGATAATACATCTCATGGTTGATGATCAGAGATCAAAGCCTAGAATAAAGCTAACTTGTAATTCAAGGAAAATCTAGATAAGACCAGGTGATCCGATTATAGAGGGAATAATAAACGGATTTTGAGCGAAGCGAAAAATCTATTTTTGGGGGAGATAGCCATGTCGTCCTGATGGAAGGTTCCTTTAAGTAGCTTCCTAGGTTCCTTTAAGTAGCTTCCTAGGGAATATTTGACTACAGCGATATTCCCAGAGACTTTAACTTAATTAAGGTCTCCAGAATTCTAACTCCTGGCGTGAATATCCTTAAAATTTCCTTTAAGGATATCGCATAATATTAGGGGACGTATTCTTGACACGCCACGTAGCAATCTTCACCCCACATAGCGTTTACGCTTCGAGGGGTAAAGTGGCAAAAATAAAAGAGGAGCCGTTAGTAAGGCTTCCTTCCTCCGTTACTACTTGAGTATCTAGATGGCACCATCGTCGCCGCCATCTTTATTCCTTGTAGCGTTGGGCAGGTGCTACAGATACAGTAGTCTCGGGAGGGATCCTGCCAAGGGCTTTTCATAGAATCCGTTTTTTGGGCTCAGGCCATGTCGTCCTGATGGAAGTTTACCAGAGCATTAATGTATCTGTGGATTTTCCAATTGTGCCTTAACCCTAAGACAATATTTCCTTGGTCGCTTTAGACCTTAGAGAACTATGACGTTACTGTTATACGTCATTACTTCTAATCATGAACTTTGTTAGTGCTTCCTGCCCCATATAGGGAAGAGTCATACTAGACTCAGGAAAAGTCTCGGAGTTTACATATTTCATATGACCAACCTAGCAACAAAAAAACATACAGGTCGAAGTTTGTATTTTCAAAACGAACAAAGGTTTACTTAAGCCACCGTAGCATCCAAGGTATACAGGCTCAGCTGTATACCACAACAGACAAGTTTATATCTATGTCGAAACAAGGTATGCATGGGCAGAAAAGGTTTGTATACATTTAGAAACAAAGTTACTTCAGTTGTTCTTATGTTGTTATGCAGAATAATAAGGAATTAAAAAGTAACGCTCGTACATAACTTTATTCATATAGGTTTGGGGCGAAATAAGATGCAAATATCAATCAGTTATTTATTGGCAATCAATAAATAGTAATTCAGCATACATTTCATAATAACACAAAAAATGCAAGTGAATAATAATAAACATAGAAAATGCAGGCCAGACCAGAAACAATTGTTTCACCTGAAAGGAAACAATCGTTCATGCCACTCAATTGAAAATTCAATAATTTTCTAATACATTTCTGTGAAAGACTGTCTTTTACACTGTGTAAAAACACACGTCACTAGTGTTAAGTCTATGTTTCTTCACCTTTAGTCACTGGAGCAGTCCATAATGTCACCCTGGTGACACTTCACTCACCATGTTGCACTGGAAGGTGTCAACATGTACACCCTATACAATATAGCCCCAATTAATTCACTGTTCCTCGCAGTACTAAGCGACAGGTTTTTAGTACACTACCTGCTGACACCAAGTATCTTTTTAATTCTTGCACTTGCTTCGCGTAGTGTTTGAAAAACACTCTGGATGACTTCCATCCAGTGTACGAGCGAAGACGCTTGAAATCCATGAATTGGAAAAAATTCAATGACGAAGCAATTTTTCTAGGATCGTGACCTGCGGGTGTACTGTCAGGATCCGCTCTGCAATTGAAGTAGGTGATCTTTGCCCTTAGTAGTTTCAGGGACAAGTTTGAGCCTGATGTTTCTCCTTTAAAGAGCTGTCCACCCCTGAAGTCTGAAGTTCTACGAAGATAGACCTTTAAACACTCCACTGGACACAGCGAGACATCTTCCTTCAGAGGGCAGATTCTCCAGGGACCCCACCTCCTAGTAGGTAGCTCATTCTTGGCGAGAAACGTTGGGTCAAGAAAGAGATTCAGTTCTCCCACTTCTGTGAACTGAATATGGCCCTCTTCCCGAGAAAGGGCCACTTTCAGAGAGCAGTTCTCATTGTCCAACATTGAGGCAAAGTGTAGAGCCACTTTCAGAGAGCAGTTCTCATTGTCCAACATTGAGGCAAAGTGTAGAGCCTTATCCAAGGACCATGAGATGGGCTTTGGAGGTGCTGCAGGCCTAAGCCTAGCACAGGCCTTAGGAATCTTGTTAAAGATTTCATTAGAGAAGTCTACTTGGAAAGCATAAAGCAAAGGTCTAGTCAAGGCAGATTTACACGTAGTTATCGTGTTGGCTGCTAAAACTTGTTCATGAAGGTGAATAAAGAAGGATAAACAGAAATCTGTTGATCTCTTTTGGTTTTCGTGCCTTGACAAAAGCAACTCACTTCTTCCAAGACGATTCATATTGCCTTCTGGTAGATTTAGACTTATATTCCTCTAAGAAGTCTATACTTTCTTTCCAGATCCCAAACCTTTTCCTTTCTGCTAAGGAGAGAAAATCATGAGATGAAGGTCTTGGGTTTTCTGTAATGAAGCAAAGACAGTCGACTTCTGTACTTGTTGATTCAGAACTGGGTCCAGAAGAGGAATCAGCCTCAGCTGCAATTCCAATACTAGAGGGAACCAGTTGCTCTTGGGCCACTTGGGAGCCACTAGGGCTGCTGTTCCTTGAAAAGATCTCAGCTTGTTGAGGACCTTCAGCAGCAGGTTGGTTGGAGGGAACAGATAAATCCTGGGCCATCTGTTCCAGTCGAGGGACATGGCGTCCACTGCTTCCGATAGAGGGTCCTCGTATGGGGCCACATAACGAGGTAGTTTCTTGTTGTCACTCGTCGCGAAGAGGTCGATCTGCAGTTCTGGGAATTGATGTAAGATGAAGGAGAATGATCCTGCGGCTAGGGACCATTCTGACTCTATCGGCGTTAGTCTGGATAGAGCGTCCACCGTCACATTGCGGAAACCTTGAAGGTGAACTCCTGATAAGTGTCATCTCTTCTCTTCCGCTAAGCGGAAGATGGCCAACATCAGTTGGTTGAGTTGAGGTGATCTTTAACCTTGATGATTCAAACATCTCATTATCACCTCGCTGTCCAGAATCAGTCTTATGTGGACTGAAGGGCGAGGGGACAATTTCTTCAGTGTGAGGAGGACTGCCATGGCTTCCAAAATGTTGATGTGGAAGGTCTTGAATAGAGAGGACCAAGTCCCCTGGACTTTCCGTTGGTAAGAGTGACCTCCCCATCCTTCCTTTGATGCGTCCGTGTGGATGATGACTGAGGGTGGGGGCCGGTTACAGAGGCACTGACCTCTTCCGGGTCAAGAATAGTCGAATCGGTATCGGCCTTATTAGATCTCTTCGAGAGTTTGATGCGTATCTTCTCCAGACTCCTGATGCCTCTTTTAGCTGCGCTCTTAGCACTGGGTTTGTCACTGATGCAAACTGAAGGGAGCCCAGCACTCTCTCCTGTTGGTGTCTTGATATCCTGTCGGATTTCAGCAGTCTCTTGACAGATCCCGCTATCTCTCTCCTCTTCTTTAATGGAATGGAGAGGCGATGTGACTGTATGTCCCAATGTATGATTAGCCATTGAAACTTCTAAGCTGGAGATAGTGGAGACTTTTTGATGTTGATCCTGAATCCCAGATGGTCCAGGAACTGGATCACTTTCTTGGATGCTTGCATGCTTTCCGTCTCGGATGCTGCCCACACCAGCCAATCGTCCAGGTAGGCTATCACCTGGACACCTTCTAGACGTAGTTGTTGAATGACTGCATCTGCAAGCTTCGTAAAGATCCTTGGGGCTATGTTTAGTCCGAAGGGCATGGCTCTGAAAGCGTACTTTCTTTTCTGTAGCCTGAATCCTAGGTAGGAGGAGAGTTGGCGATTGATCGGAATGTGCCAATAGGCATCTGCCATGTCTATGGAGACTGTGTATGCCCTTTTTGGCAATAGGGTCCTTATGTGTTGAAGGGTCAGCATCCTGAACTTGTCGTTTTCTATGAACTTGTTGAGTGGCGTCAAGTCCAGAATGACTCTTGAGTTTGTCGGAGTCCTTCTTGGGAACACAAAACAGCCTTCCTTCGACTTTGATGGACTTTGCCCTCCTTATCACCCATTTGCTCAATAGTTCTCGGGTATATTCTTCCAGAACGGGGGTGGAGTGTTGGAAGAATTGAGGAAATGATGGTGGAGCTGTCTTTCAGCTCCAACCTATTCCATTCTTGATCAGGCTGAGGGCCCAGGGATCGAAGGTCCAACGATCCCGGAATAGTTGGAGTCTTCCTACTACTAGAAGCATCTCATTGTTTCTGGTGTCTGGAGGACTTGCCTCCTTGACCGTGTCCTCCCCTACCTCCTCTTCCTCTCGAGGGACGTCTAGAGGAACCTCTACTTGACCCTCTACCCTTAGGGCGAAAGGTAGTGGGCTGCCTCTCATAGGCGGGAGTGAAGGCTGGTGACTGAGTCACCACCTGCTGGGGTACCATCTGGTAGGTGGGTTGGGGTTGTGCCACCATCTGGGGCACCGCGGTCATGGGGCGAGAGGGCAACCTTGGCCTCTTTGTCTTCCTTTTCAGTTGGGGACCCTCATTCGAGGAAGACTTCCTCTTAGCCGACATACCCCACTTTTGGAGAAGGTTCCTGTTCTCCGTGGCAGCCTTGTTGACTACATTGGAACCTCTATATACGATTGTCCTAACTTACGAATTTTCTAACATACGAAGTAAAATTCGACAAAATTTCTGTCTCGACACCCGAAGTAATGCTCCAACATACGCTGTAGATCTTGTTTACGCCGGTAGATGGCACCACGTAAGAGGGACGCCATTGAGCGTCGAGTGCTCTGTTCTCTGTTCTTGTGTGTATCGTGTGGTTGTCCTCTGTTTGGTCTGTTATTAACAGTGCTTATTTTCTTCCTTTTCTCACATTTCCTTTTTGATTTTACCTATAATCATGGTGCCTAAGAAGCTAAGTTTCAGTACAGGTAGTGGTGAGAAAAGGAAGAAGGCAATTCTTTCATTAGAATTGAGGCAAGAAATTATAGAAAAACATGAGAGCAGTGTGCATGTGAGTGATATGGCTAAACAATATGGCCGGAATAGGCCTATGATCTCGAGGATCATCAAGAAGAAGGCAGCCATTAAAGCAGATAAACCACCATTATTACAAGACAGCGTAGCACGTAGTAATACCCTGGAAGAGATAGAACGCCTTTTGTTGATAGAGATAAAGGACAAAGAGAGTGTTGGCAACGATCATTTGTGAGAAGGGCCAGCGTGATGAACAGAAGGAAAGAAAAAAGTGAAGCAAAGAAAACCAAGATAGCATTAACAAGCTCTTTTAAAAAAGTCTTCTCTCTTTTTCTGTTTCTCACTAAACATAGCATTAACATGTTCTTTAAATAAAATCTCTCTCTCTCTCTCTCTCTCTCTCTCTCTCTCTCTCTCTCTCTCTCTCTCTCATTCTTCTTCGCTGTTATAGTGTTAGAGACGTCTATTATATTTTTTTCCGAGAGAGAGAGAGAGAGAGAGAGAGAGAGAGAGAGAGAGAGAGAGAGATTAAACAAAAATGTATTTACAGTAGCCTACATATGATTTTCAACAGTGTCAACGAGTTGAAAAAAATATTAAATGTAACTTAGTCCATGAGCCAGATGAGAAGTCGGTACCATCTGGGGGCACCAAACGAGACTTATTTTTTATTGATTGCCAACCCATATCATTAACAAAAATGCATGATGGACTTTACAATCTCACAGCTTAAGATTTCTATGACAGTTATAAGTTTTTATGTAAAAAAACGGAAAAAAATACGATTTTACCACTAAATGTTTCAACACACAAGGGCTTGTGGGTGTTGAATAAAAAGATAATTTCATTAGAAAATGTGTTATTTGTGTTTGATATTCTTACATGAATGGATGAAATAGATTTAATTGATAATTTATTAATTACATGTTAATATGTACAGTTCATATGTAGTCTATGAAAAGCATTTGTTTCTTCGAAACGACTATACTACTTCACAGAACGTTCTTCTACATCTATTTATATTTTTTTCAGATGAGAGTGTGACTGTAAGAAGATGTTCAATGGAATCACCAGCAAAAAGACAGAAAGTGCTATCATCAATAGAGAGGACTTGCATTAGTTTTTCCAAACAAACTTTTGAAACATATTTGACAAAGGCCAGAGATGACCAGTCTATTTGTACGTTAGTCGATGCAGCCAGAATAAGGAATTTTGATCCTATCTTAACTCTCAAAAAAAAAAAAAAAAAAAAAAAAAATTAGTATGGTGAAAAGCTGTTCTACCATAGAGACTGTAGGTCTAAGTTCACACACAAGAAAACACTTCAGCAGTTGAACAAAGAACCCGACTCTGAGCCACAATGTTCAAACGAAAGGAGATTCTCCCGTTGTCCAGCAACAACATCTCGTGTCCTAGGCCATATCTGCATCTTCTGTGAGAAAGAAAGCAAATATATGCCTGGTTCAAATACCAGAGACACACTATTCCAATCCAGGGAACTCAGGTCAGATGAAACAATTCGGAGAGTGGCTCAGAACAAGCTGGACCATAGAATACTGGCAATCAGAGATTTGGTTGCTGCCCCTCGAGGCCCATTACCATAAATCATGTTATCGTAAGTACACCCAGGGAGAGAAAGAGCAAACACCGATGGCTTCTGACCAAGATGATCAAGCTTATCAAGCAGCAGAACAGCAGTCTTACGGTCTACTATTCCAGTATGTGAGAGACACATTATTTCCAAAACCAACAGTCCTAAGAATGACAGATCTTACTGTAAAGTTAGTCCGCTACATACAGACATATGGCATCAATGATGTAAAACCTCTTACTAAGAAACACCTTTGTCGGAAACTAGAATGTGAATTCAAGGAGTTGCTTCATTTCGTCCATGATAACAAAGGAAAACTTCTGGTATATCCACACAATCTTCCCTTAGACCAAGTA
Source organism: Palaemon carinicauda (assembly GCF_036898095.1). NCBI lineage: Eukaryota > Metazoa > Arthropoda > Malacostraca > Decapoda > Palaemonidae > Palaemon > Palaemon carinicauda. The sequence goes on along the minus strand of NC_090754.1, from coordinate 96,203,536 downwards.
GTGGTAGCCATGGTGAAGGCTGAAGAACAAATGCTTGAAATAAAATACTCCGAAAATATTGACATTATTAAACTTTCTGCAAACCACTTGAGAGGGCAGATTAAGAAGATCAAACCAAAGCCTTGGCCTCCATATCCTGCTGAACTGAATTCTGATTATACCGAACTACCAAAATCTCTAGAGATGTTTCTAAAGATTCAGCTTCATGGTGAGACAAAAGAATTAACTATGAAAATGGAACGTGTTGTCCATTCGATAGGCCAGGATTGTATTTATGCTGTCAGCAGAGGGAATGTCGTTCCTGCCAAACATATATTACTGCCTTGGGGTGTAAAATCACTCACAGGAAATGTTGAACTTATCAAGATGCTCAATCGCCTTGGTCATGGAATTTCCTATTCAAAGCTGGAAGAGACAGATACTGCACTCTGTCTTCAGAAGCAAAGGAAAGAAGCAGACCAAGGCATAGTCCTCCCATCATCTTTTCATCCTCATATTCCTACTTCACTTGCTTTTGACAACATTGATAGGCTTGAAGAAACTTTGAGTGGTGGGGGCACATCACAGAGTGAATGGGATCATCATACAGCCACAGGTTCACACAGCAAAACCCCCAGAAACTGCGCCTCAGCTTTTGACCAAGAAAAATCGAATTGTAACTCCAATTCCACTAGGTATTCCAGAGTACAATGCTGGCAGTAGAGTAGGTCCACCAGTCATGAAACCACAGGACCTGGATCTTCAAAACGTGCAGGATTTTGCGATGCAAAAAACTTAATATGGTCTCTTACTCATCTCTCAGACACTAATGATCAGTCAGTAAGTTCTTGGACAGGTTTCAATGTGAAGACAAGTGACAACAAAAGTATCCAAAGAGACACTGTAGGCTATCTCCCGACGATCAACCCCCCAGCCACACAACTGTCAACTGTTCACCAAGTGATGCTTCAGATCATGAAGATAAAGGCGGAACTACACTTGGAGGAGATCGTCTGTGTTTTCGATCAAGCTCTATATGCAAAAGCAATAGAAATCAAATGGAAGAACAGTGAACTGTTAAAAAAGGTTGTGATCCGCATGGGGGCATTCCATACCTTATGTAATCTTCTGTCGATCATTGGGAAGAGGTTTGCATTTGCTGGCTTGAGAGATCTCGCTGTGGAATCAGGTATAATAGCTGAAGGTTCGATCACCTCTGTGCTTGAAGGACGGCACTACAATCGAGGTGTCCGTTTCTGCAAACTCGTATATGAGGCACTATTGAGACTGGCTTGGACATGATTCTATCCCTGGCTTGAAGAATACCATACGAGGTTCAGAAAGTGAGATATGTTTCACTAACATTATTCCTGGTCACAAGATCCTTCAATGAAGACGTCTCCTGTCCTGCAATGCTAGCAAGATGAAACTGATCAGCTTCCTCGTCAGCCAATGGAAGAAGTCCAGCATGCGAGAAAAACTGGGTGGAAAAACTATATATGTTACATTTGATAACCTTTGCTTCAGACTCACACGTAATGATGTTATTGAAGACAACCTGAAAACGTCCCAGAAGGAAATGGACACCAGAGTCATCTTTCACGCAAAACATGCAGCTCCTCATATATCGTCCATCATTATGATAGCTGAAGATACAGACATCATTCTTCTCTGCCTTGCCTTCCACAAAGAAATTAACTGCAGTATGTATGTGAAATGTGGTAAGCTACTCGAACCAGTTGTATCAGCATCTCCAAAGTGTCAGCTGTCCTGGGCCATGATGTGTGTGCTTCTCTTCTCAGATTACATTCATTTACAGGATGTGATACAGTCAGCGCTTTTAGTGGTCGAGGAAAGCTAGCTGCACTGAAACTGCTTATGACACATGATCACTTCCGAGATGTCTTCATCAAACTTGGGGAAGAGTGGCAGCTCAAAGATAAAATTTTCCAGGTCTTGGAAGAATTTACATGCCGACTCTACATAATTCACTCAGAAATCTGTGATGTTGACGAGATGCGCTATGAACTGTTCAGGGTGAAGGACGGACATGTAGAGTCTGCACAGCTGCCCCCTTGTAAGGACTGTCTCTATCTACATGCTGCGAGGGCCAGCTATCAGGCTGCCATCTGGTATCGTGCACTGAAGGCAGATCCCAAAGTGCCAAGCCCACTGGAGTGCAAAGGCTGGTCGTTGGGTGACGATGGATAAATTGGATGACAGGAGCACCAGCTCCGAATGTAGTCCTGGAGTTCCTCTACTGCATATGGAAGAAGTTATGCAAGCTGCCCTCCTGCCTGTGTATTGTGAATGGACTGCCCTGTACTCAGGCCTGTATCCTGCAGGATTGCAAAAACATGGAGGATGACGATGTTGGTGATATGCAAGAAGGTGGATCAGATAGTGACAGCGACATTGAAACCCAACAAACATTTAAGGTTTCCTTTTATGTATAATACAATGTAGTCATACACTGCTGGGTATGGACTGATTTTGCATAAATGGTAGCATTGTTGTATAGGCTTATACAGGTATCTGGAAAATTTAATTAATGTTGATTAAGTATGATGTTTCCACTTTATTTTAATTTTCATATAATGCGTTATTGTTGTCATTTTTGTTATCAAATACTGTAATGGACAATCTAAAAAGGTTCCAATGCATATGTAACAACTTATAAGATGCAATTTAAACATAAAGCTTTCAGGTTTGTGGATCTGAATAAGTTCCCATGAGTATTTTGTTGCACAAGATTAAAGTTGTCTGTTATTGCGGTCGGAAATATGACGTTTTTATGTTTAGACCCCACCCATAAATCAATGGCTCTATTGACCTTAAGCTGTGAGTCACACATGTCCATCATGCTGCATTGTGTTGCGATACATATAGTTATCAGAAAATACCAAAAATGTTTGGTGCCTCCAGATGGTACCGATTGGTCAAAATCAGGGTGCTGGCTCACGGACTAACTAAGAAAGTAATAACAGCTAATCTGAATTCCTTTATTAACTAAAACAAATATTGATACAAACACACTCGTGTGCGTATGCACAAACACACACACATAGGTGCAAGAATTGCTATGCAGTAAGGGACAGACGGTAGGGGAGGAGGTAGAGATGGTGACTGCGATAACGTACCGTAACTCGTCACTGAAAGTAATGAAAATTAAAAATAAAAAAAAAATGTGAAAAATATGAAATATAAAAATAAAAAAAAATAAATAAGCTAAGTTAGATTAAAGTATCCATAGTGTAAGTTACGGTACGTTATCGCAGTCACCATCTCTACCTCCTCGCCGATCGTGCCTCCTCCTGCGTGTGTGTGTGTTTGCGCATACGCACACGAGTGTGTTTGTATCAATATTTGCTTTAGTTAATAAAAGAATTCAGATTCGCTGATACTGTTTTTTTAGTTACATTTAATTGTCTTTCAACTCGTTGACGCTGTTAAAAATCATATGTACACAACACATTTTTGTTTAATCTCTCTCTCTCTCTCTCTCTCTCTCTCTCTCTCTCTTCAGAAAAAATTAATAGACGTCTCTAACACTAACAGTGAAGAGAGAGAGAGAGAGAGAGAGAGAAAGAGAGAGAGAGAGAGAGAGAGAGAGAGAGAGAGAGAGAGAGAGAGAAAGTATTTATTTAAAGAACATGTTAACACCATGTCTACCTTCTCGCTGATCGTCCGTCTCCTCCTGGCGTAGCAAATCCTACACCTGCGTTGGCCTGTCTCTAAGGTAAAGTGACAATAAAACATTTTTTATTTATTATTTCTTTATAATTATCTTTTTTACATGCTTCTTTCATTTTATGCAGTTATGTTATTGTTATGTGTAATTATATGTAGTAATTTATTAAGGAGTTAATATAGGTTTTTGGGGTGTGGAACGAATTATACAAATTACACTGCATTCTTATGGGAATATTTGCTCCAACATACGATTGTTTTAACATACGAAGCAGTTTCTGGAACGAATTAAGATCGTATGTAGAGGTACCACTTTTCTTTGACCACTTCACTCGGGAAGAGGTCCTTTCCCCAGATATTGGAAGATATCAGCTCCCTAGGTTCGTGTTTTACCGCAGCCGAAGCAAACACGAACTCCCTGCAAGCCCTTTTAGCCCTAACAAAACTATAGAAGTCCTTGACCAGGGTTGCCAAGTGTGTCTTGACCACGACCATAAACATATTTGGGGATCTATGTTCGCTGGCCATTGCCTCCAAGGTGGTCTGGAGGGACAGAGAGGCAGCAAGCCTTTCCTTCATCTTCTGCTCTCTGCGCAGGAGAAAGTCAGACAACTATGGGAGATTTTCACTGAACTGGCATCCAGCAATATCTGCCTCCAACTTCCCAACTGAGAAGGTAAGCTGTATTTCCTTCCAGTCCTTGTGATCTGTAGGCAGAGCTAGGGATAAGGGCCTACACTCCTCAAGTGTAGGGTAAGGTTTCCCAGCTTCCACTGCCTTCATCACTGCCTTGAACCATTTTTCCGCAAAAGGGAAAGGCCATTGTAGCTGGAGCAAGAAAGGAAGGGTGTTTCTTACTCAGGGCTGGCACCTTAGAGTTAGTGAAGCCCCTGTCCTTCAGACTGCTAGCCAATAAAGCATGAGCCTTTGCATGATCAAGCACTATGACCCCTTTCGGTTCTGTCTCCTCTTTGGACACGGGTTCCGCCTTTAGACGGGCAAAGCAGTCTGGATAAGACTCAAAGCTGGGCCAAAATTCGATGTCTTCGATAAGGACAGCTCACAGCTTTTCTGAGATGAATATCTTCCCATTCGTGATTGGCATGTACTCTGCATGCCTCCACGGGTTTACCTCAGAGCACGAGGGAAGATCTTTCACATTGAGTCTCCTGTGAGACCCACGGGACGCTGCAAGCTGATGTATCTCCTTCCTCCATGCAGCTTCCCTTTCTTCACTCTGCTTTTGGAACCTCTCCATCATAGACATGAGGGTAGACAGGGTCTTCCCTGTTTCATCCGATGGAGGAGCAGAGGACGTAGAGGGCACTAGTTCTGGGGCTGGAACCGACAAAACGGACACCGTTTCGACTTCATCCTCTTCCGTTTCCGGAGCCAATGTAGACTCCTCTTCCTGACCTTCCACAAGAAGGTCCTTTTCGGTGTCCTCTGACGCATATGACATCCTCTCGTCTAGATGGATGTCCTTCATCGCATCCAAGACGTCCGTATCTACAGAAATCTGGATGCAAGGGATCTCAGGGTGAGGCTGTGGTATGACAGCATCCGCAGATGCCTTAGGGAATAGATAGGCCCTCATCCGCTCATTCGGAAGGTAAGGCCCCGTGGCATTTTTCTGGAAGCCACGAACCCATCTATGCAGCTTACTCCGTGCTGCATCCCTTGACTCCGTTGTCTTGGGGTCATCAAAGGCCTCAGTAACCAAGGCTTTGCACACCTTACATACCTGGGGGTCCCAATACGTGAGAGGTCCCTTGGCGATGGAACAGTGGGAGTGCGTCCTGCACTCCTCGTGGCCGCAGAAGTCCTTGTTCCGGACCTTGCAGAAGACACTACGGCACTTAAGATGGTCCTCCTGTAAAGAGAGGAAAACAAAATGAGTATAAGGTTGTTCATCTCACTAGATAAACTAAATAAGTATTATTGATAATATTTTTCATTTCATTTTATTGCATATAGCTTAGGATAGGTAAGCTATAAATGAATTAGGAAAGACACATACGTGTGTTTCCTACCCAGCCAATTGCTGTGACCTCCCTCAAGATTAAAGCCTAGGGTTATCCTCTTCAAGAGGCCCATTGGAAGAGTTCTAACCTATAAGGATAGATGAGTGTAACTTAACACCAACTTCCAAAAGGATTAAGAATGAGTCATTTGTAACTGATCATCTATCATTATATGGAAAGAGAATTCCTTTCCTTATATAGTATGGTCTCAACAATAGACTGCGCCTGGACACACAGAGTATGTTGGAAATTTAACTACTGAATACTTTTATACCATAGTTTTCTGTTTGCACTATGACCTATACTGCAAATATACTGGCTACTGTATAGTCATATGCTGTAGTTCTAGCCGGCATGTTGCCAGCAAGGCTAGCACCTAGGGCACAGTTCAGCCGGCGAGGTGGCCAGCGGCCCGCAGGTTACCGGCGGCCTGCCGGTTTCCGGCGGTCACCTGCTGTCGGTGCACTAGTCCAGTCGTCATCTTACTAGACAGGGTAGTGGCCGGTAATCAGAACTCGGCCGGCTCTTGCCGGCCAAGTCAGTTGTGCCAGCGGCTCGTTGGCTGTCAGTGCACAAGTCCAGCCAGCACCTTGCCGGCTAAGGTAGTGGCCAGCAGTTTCCGGTTAGGTTAGTACCTGGCGGTACTAGCCGATAGAGAGAGAAAAAGTAAGGAGTGAAGGATGATGTAAGAGCTCTGTCTCACTTCCTTCCTCTGGAATGAGGGTTCAATTGGAAGGGGAGAATATAAGATGTTCAGACCTCCACCCATCCACCACCATTGTCGGTTTCTGCCGGACACAGGTTTGTGAATGGCAGTCCAAGAGAGGACTGAAGAACACTCTACAGCAAAGGGATCCTCTGCCGGCAGCTGGTCCAGCTGGCACAACTCTCCCGGAGCCTTGCATCCATAAGGGAAAGCTGAGCGACTAGGCCGGTGAGATTGTAGAACGACGGCCAAAGGGTTGTGATGGCTAAGCCATCTCTAAAGGACAGAGGGGGGAGGGAAAGGGTCCTGTATAAGGTGTGAAAGGATCCGGTAGGTTGACGATCCTACCACACCCTAAGGAAACTCTGTTTCAGTATCGGTGCCATTCTAGGCAGCAGGAGAGAATCTATTCTCCAGCCTAGGGTCTGTCAATACAGTTAAGGGGCCGTCAGACATCTAGCTGCCACCCCTAAACAAGAGAGAAACAGAGTTCCAGTGCCGGTTCCATTCTAGGTGACAGAAAAATATCTATTCTTCAGCCTAGGGTCTGTAAGCACAGGACTAGTCTACTAGACCACAGGGAGAAGGAGGTAAAATCATATAGCCCCTTCAAGTGCGGTCTAGGGAGGTCTAGCCTCCTATGCTGGCATAGTAATCTGACAGGGGAATGACTATTCACCCTGCCGGCCAGCTGCCGGCACAAAACTATATACTCTGAGGTTCTGACCTAAACCCAAAGCCTGCCATCTGCCTAGTCCTGCCTGAATGACAACTCGAGGCACGACTAACTAGGATTGTAGCCTAAGGCTACACTCAGAGGGAAGGAGGGATTACCCTTAAATCTCCACTGGAGGCGAGTATCGCTTTATATAATAATTCTAGGAGATATCTATCTCCGCCTGAATTGATAAAACGATACACGAGGGTAACCGGGAAACATGTATGAAAGTATACTAAAGCCACTAAGCTAGTAGCCCAGTGGCAGCAAGAATCGACTACCTAAATCATGGAAGCTCTCTCGTATACTATCTTAGAAGAGGAAATATTCATATGCAATTAATATATCTTACATGTATAAATTGCCTAATAGCTTCATTTAAATTTAATAACACTAGGAATGCTTATTATATCATGCATGAAAGTAAACTGAAACGCCTAGGCTAGGAAGCCTATCGTAAGCAAGGTTCGGTTACCTAAATCGCCGAAACTAATACGAATACTATCTGCATAATATAATTAACTCCTAGCAATGAAGACCAAATTGCTAATTCTATTTATACTATTTATACCGGGAAAGTCGTTCTGACTAACTAAATGACTCATGTGTTACGAACAACAGCACCCAAGATGCCTCCGGTTCAGGCAATAGCTCTGCCGTTAAATTAATTTAATTTTGACTCAATTTTCACTGTGAGGCAAGAGCTAATATTTATACAATGTAAAGATTAAATACTCAACTTTCCAGAGGCAAAAGAGGCTAGAGATTGCATGATAACCCTTCGCAAGTGGGTAAGCGGGTTCCAGAAGAACTCTCCGGGGCCGTACTTACCCAACGACTCCCTAAGGTGCCTACTGTTCCCCAAGGCTCCACCAAACGTGGTGGTGCCCCAGGAGCAGGTCCAGCCTCCCCTCATTCAACTGAAGCTCGACGCTGATATAAATAAGGCACTGGAAGGCATGGACATCCATCAAGAGAGGATTACAGAAGTGTCCACTGACACTGAGCAGGACCTACTGTAAGAAGGCCGTGAAGAAAACGTGGATCATCCACAAGTGGAGGAAGAAGGATCCGTATCAACGGCAACTGAAGACCCTCAGTTTACCGTGATGGCATACCAACCTATATCGTCAACCTCTTCAGCCCTAACCCCACAACCAGTTGACAAGAACGAAGAGATCCTCACTTCGATCCAATGGATGATGGAATTGTTCTCCAAGGCACAAGAGATGATGCGGGAATCTCTCAGGCAACAGCAGATACTGTTGCAAGAGAGGGCAGACCACCCCAGATCCACAAAGGGCACCACGAAGAAGCTCCTTTGAGTGCTGGATCTCCCTCACAGGAGGTATGCGGAGCATATGCCCATGATGAATGGGAATCTATTCGTCAAGGAGAAGTTGGGGGCCAAGATGATTGAAGACCTTGAGTTCTGGCCTTACTTTTCGGCCTACCCAGACTGTTACGTGAGACTGCGGGATGAACATACAGCCTGAGAGGAAACAGTACCCAAAGAGGTCATTGTCTTTGAACATGACAAGGCGCAAGCTATCCTCCTAAAAACCTTAAAGGGAGTCGGGTACACCAACTCCAAAGTCTCAGCACTGAGTAAGAAACATCCCACCTTTCTTGCCCCTTCCTCCATCTCTTTCCCCTTTTTGGAGAAAGCACTAGACTTTACCGTCAAGGCAGTCGACGAGGGCAAACCTTGCCCAACCCTAGAGGAATTCAAATCATTCTCTCTAGCACTGCCTACCTGCGAGGAGAAGTGGAAAGATTTCCACCTAACCTTCTCCGTCTCTAAGCTGGATTGAGATATAGCAGGCCAACAGTTCAATGAGAACCTTCTGAAGTTACCAGATCATCTTCTGAGGAGGGGACAGGAGTTAAAGGAGAGACTTGCGCCTCCCTTTCTCATCAGAACTGCCTGGAAATGTGTGCAAGTCTACATAACGCCCCAGAAATGTTCATCTTCCTGGCTAAGTCTCACATTGGTACCCTTGTGAAAGACTTACATGCTTTCCTCAGAGCAAGGATAGTCTGCAGAGAGTTCGTTCTGGCTTCAGCAATCGTCAGACACGAACCAAGGAAGCTGATTACCTCGAGTATCTGGAGTAAAGACCTTTTCCCACAGGAACTGGTCTGAGAGATCATTGCCAGAGCAGCCATGGAGAATAGTAGGAACCTTCATTCAGGATGACATTTTCGTATCTATTATTACTATTTAATTTATTAAGGAGACTAATCCATCACAAGAGAATTTCAAGACACCATCAGGAAAGAGTATTGGGCTCTGTCCAGTTTGCAGCAGTGACAGACCTGGTGTGAAAGTAAATATAGTCCCCCAGGGATCACGGACCCTGATCCCTGGTGCTCACAGTCCTACGGACTATGTGCACTAGGGATGGTAGTCCAGATAGGACTTTCATCTCTGCCCCGTATTCTATAAGTAGGACCTTAAGAACTGGGGGACTACATGTGTTTTTATCAATTTACATTATTTTTTAGTAAATTAATTAAATCAAATGTGTATTTCAAAGCATTTTTCTATATACCCTTCACACAATATATAAAAGGGTACTAAAGGGTACAGAACCTAAGAAACCCATCTAACCTAACCTAGTAGTTCCCAGGTCACAACCTCTAGCCGGGGGCAAGCTCCCAGACCCCCTTCCCAGGTCACAAACCTTCCCAGGTCACAACCCCTTGACGGGGTCAAGTCCCCGGACCCCTTTCCTAGGTCAAAACCCCTAGCCAAGGTTCTACCTGCAAATATATAAAAAATATAAAAGCTAAATACATAAAAATAACGTATTTTGATAAAAAATACATATTATATATCGATTTCTAAGGGTTTGTAGTGATATTGTAGGGGATTTCGGTAATTTTCAAGGGGATTCCAGTATTTACCTGAGGATTCCAGTAAATCCAGGGGATTCCAGTAATTCAAGGTACCGTCTTCTATGGCAATGTTTAATTCTAATGAGCCCTTTAACTTGCTTTCTTATGCAGGCTCGATCGGTTCCAATTACAGTTTACTGGCAGAGAGCTGTGACATCATTATGACGTAATGGTTACACTGGAGAGAGGTGTAGTTAAAAGTAACATAAACAAACATAACTACGGGACTACTTTGCTCGGCAGTGTGAAACAATATCAAAGAACCTAATCTGTTCATTATGCATTCAATATATACATAATGTGTAGTTATTCATCCGAGGGTGACGATGGACAAGCTCCCCAGGTTTAATAGTCCAGGTTGGACTGTGATCCCCAGCTAACGGACATCTATCCCTAGGTTTTCATAGTCCGGCGAACTATGATCCCTAGAGTTTAAGATCTTAGGACTATCATCCCTAGGACATATAGCCTGCAGACTTCCACACTGGAGGACTGTGTAGCCTATGACACCGGTGCTAAAATCCCGTCTGAAAGATGCGTCTGGAGGGAATACTCATCAAATGCTCAAAGAGATCAACTAAGGTTGACCCCGACCTTGTTGCTCACGCAGTTATGGTGGTGGTCAAGAGCCAAGAGCCTTCCACGGACAATTCCCCTGCAACCACCACAACCATCAGTGGTGATACACATGGATGCCTCCTTGGAAGGATGGGGAGGCCATTCTCATGACAAAAAAGTGCAAGGGAATTGGTTGCACCAGTTCAAAACCTTTCATATCAACATTTTGGAGGCTATGGCAGTTTTCCTGACGTTGAAAAAACGATCCCCTCGCAGATCAATTCACATCAGATTGGTCCATGACAACGAGGTGATAGTATAGTGTCTAAATCGACAAGGCTCGATATCATCCCACATCAACCACGTGATATTAGCCATCTTCTACCTGGCAAGGAGGAAGGGATGTCACCTATCACCAGTTCACCTACAAGGGTTCCGCAGTGTGATTACGGACACTGTATCCAGGCGAAAGCCCATAGAGACAGAATGCTCCCTAGAGGCAGACTCATTTTCCTTCATCTCGGAAAAAGTCTCGGAACTGGAGATCGACCTCTTCGCAACGAGTGACAACAAGAAACTACCTTGTTATGTAGCCCCTTATATGGACCTTCAAGCAGAGTCGAATGGAACAGGTGGAATCGCATTTACCTGTTTTCACCAACCAATCTCTTGCTAAGAGTCCTCGACAAGCTAAGATCCTTCAGAGGGACAGCAACAGTAGTGGCCCCCAGATGGCCCAAAAGCAATTGGTTCCCTCTAGTCCTAAAGCTGAAACTGAAGCTGATTCCTCTGCCAGACTCAGTACTATCTCAACTGGTCAAGAAGTCAACTGTCTACGCTTCATACTAAAGAACCAACAACCTACATCTCATGATTTTCTCGCCCTGGTTGCGAACAAAAATTTGGAATCTTGAAGGATAAAGTTGACTTCATCGAAGAGTACAAGCCAGCAACCCCACCAAAGCCAATCACGTGGTCTTTGGACAAAGACTTGCACTTTGCTTCGAACCTAAACAATGTGGATTGTACTCTAAAGGATTTAACACAGAAAGTAATTTTTTCTGTTTGCTATAGCCTCAGTGGCTAGAGTTAGTGAAATATTGGCCTTATCCAGAAACGAACGCCATATTCAGTTCTTGGACTCAGGATAACTGAATCTTTTTCCTGATCCTGCCTTTCTTGCCAAGAACGAGCTACCCACTAAGAGGTGGGGTCCTTGGAGAATCTGCCCACTGAAGGAAGATACTTCTCTGTGCCCATTAGAGTGTTTTAATTCAGACTTCAAGGGAGGACAGCTCTTCAGAGGCGAAACCTCAGGATCAAATCTATCTTCAAGACAACTAAGAGCGAAGCTCACTTACTTTATTCGCAGAGCGGATCCTGACAGTACACCCGCAGGTCATGATCCGAGAAAAGTTGCTTCTTTGTTGAACTTCTTCCAACATATGGACTTTGAAATACTCCGCTCGTACACTAGGTGGAGATCATCCATGGTCTTCTATAAACATTACGCGAAGCAAGTACATGAAATA
>NC_090754.1:96181428-96186428 GCF_036898095.1 Palaemon carinicauda | reverse complement strand
CCAAAACTTTAAGCATAAGTATGATAGTAAACAGAACTTGTTTATCTGAAAGAAAAACCATTAAACACCACTTTAATAAGATACCGAGGTATCAAGTCATAAAAGTCTGTATTACAAATCAATCACATTAGCGTTAGAAACGCTCGGCACACATGTCTGAACTTATGCTAGGTTCACCTTTGAAGGAAGGAACAGTCTATATGGGCACTTGGTGCCCTCATTTAGTTTGTAGTACAGTATGTACCTACACAATCACCCTGGACTTAATCGTCCCAATTAAGACCACTGTTCCTCGCAGAGTTAAACAGTAGGGTTAACTACACGACCCACTGCTACCACAGAGAGCCTAGTACCCTCTCCTGTTCGCGTCTTGATATCCTTTCGGAATCTAGAAGTCTCTTGACAGAGCCCGCTATCTCCTTCCTTTTCTTCGTCGGGATGGAGAAACTGTGTGACAAAAGGTCCCAGTGGATTCCCAGCCACTGGAACTTTTGGGATGGAGAAAGTCGAGACTTTTTTCTGCTGATCTTGAAGCCTAGGTACTCTAGGAACTGGATCACCTGACTGGAAGCTTGCAAGCATTCGGTCTCGGATGCTGCCCACACCAGCCAGTCGTCCAGGTAGGCTACTACCTGAATTCCCTTTAGGCGTAATTGTTTGAGAGCTGCGCTCGCAAGCTTCGTGAAAATCCTTGGGGCTATGTTTAGCCCGAATGGCATGGCTCTGAAGGCGTATAGTCTCCGTTGTAGCCTGAACCCTAGGTAGGGGGAGAGTCGACGGCTGATTGGAATGTGCCAATAGGCGTCTGACAAGTCTATAGAGACTGAGTATGCCCTCTTGGGCAGTAAGGTCCTTATGTGTTGCAGTGTTAGCATCTTGAATTTGCAATTCACTATGAACTTGTTGAGTGGCGACAAGTCCAGAATGACTCTGAGCTTTTCCGAGTCTTTCTTGGGAACACAAAACAGCCTCCCTTGGAATTTGATGGACTTCACCTTTCGGATCACCTTTTTCTCCAACAGTTCTTGAACGTACTCCTCCAAAACGGGGGTGGAGTGTTGGAAAAACCGAAGGCACGGGGGTGGAGTGCTGTACCAGCTCCAGCCCAGTCCATTCTTGAGTAGGCTTTGGGCCCAGGGATCGAAGGTCCAGCGATCCCGAAATTTCAGAAGTCTCCCTCCTACCGGTATCGTTTCACTTGGACTGCCGTCCTGAGGTCTTGCCTCCCTGACCACGACCACCTCTGAATCCCCTTCCCCTTGAGGGGCGCCTAGACGAGCCTCTGGCTGCTCCTCTAGGTTTTGCACGAAAGGAAGAAGACTGTCCTTCGAACGTTGGGGTGAATGTGGTTGACTGACCTGGCACAGCCTGGGGTACCCACTGAAAAGTAGTCGGGGTTTGTGCCACCATCTGGGGCACTGGAGGCAATGGCAATTGCAGTTGCTGTTGCTGTCTAAAAGGCTTGGCTGGCCGAGACGGTAGCCTAGTCCTCATATTCTTCCTCTTTGGTTGAGGACCCTCATCCGGGGAAGATTTTCTTTTGATAGCCAGGCCCCACTTCTGGAAAAGGTTTCTATTCTCCACGGCGGCCTTATCAACAACCTCTTTGACCACATCGGTAGGGAAAAGGTCTTTTCCCCAAATGTTGGAGGAGATTAACTTCCTTGGCTCGTGTCTCACCGAAGCCCCGGTGAACACGAACTCCCTGCAAGCTCTCCTTGCCTTGACGAAGCCATAAAGGTCTTTCGTCACTGTGGCTAGGTGAGACTTAGCCACTACCATGAACATTTCATGGACCTTGGGGTCACTTGCCATCGTCTCAAGAGTAGTCTGATGAGACATTGAGGCAGCCAGTCTTTCTTTTGTCTCGAACTCTCTTCGTAAAAGAGAGTCGGACAGCTTGGGGAGGTCCTCGCCGAATTGCCGTCCAGCAATATCAGCCTCCAACTTTCCCACTGAGAATGTCAGATGGACATCCTTCCAGTCTTTGTGGTCCATAGGCAGGGCCAGCGACAAGGGTTTACACTCCTCCAGGGAGGGGCAAGGCTTGCCGGCCTCGACTGCCTTTAGGACAGCCGCAAACCCTTTCTGTAAAAAGGGGAAGGCTCTATCAGGAGAGGACACAAAAGAAGGGAGCTTCTTGCTCAATGCAGCTACCTTCGAGTTAGAGAAGCCCCTCTCTTTCATCGAGGATGAAAGTAAGGCTTGAGCCTTAGCGTGGTCCATAATAATGACCTCCTTCGGCTCTGTCTCCTCCCTTGAAGCTGGTTCTTTTCTCAGCCGGACATAGCAGTCCGGATATGATGCCTTGCTGGGCCAGAATTCTACCTCCTCTAGGGGAACTGATCCCAGCTTATCCGAGATGACGATCTTTCCAGTCGTCATCGGCATGTGCTCAGCATACCTCCATGGGTTAGCATCTGAGCATACGGGAAGGTCTTTCACATTGAGCCTTTTCCGGGGCCCATGTGATTCTGCCAGGGACTGCATACGCAGTTCCATTGCAGCCGCCTTCTCCTGATTCTCCTTCTGCATTTGTTGGATCATTCCAACAATCGAAGAGAGGGCCTGTCCCAGTTCTACTGGGAGACCAGCCGATGTTGAGGGGATAGGCTCCGGAATCTGAACCGGAGTAGCCGACACCTCGTCGACCTCATCCTCTACAACATCCGGGGTTTGAACTTCATCCTGACCTTCTGCCAGGAGGTCTTGTTCCAAACGTTCGTCCAGGTTAGACATCCTGTCATCCAACTGGATGTCTTGCATCGCGACTGCGACCTCCACGTCCACCTGGACTTGATCTTGAGGGATCTCCTCTTGAGGCTGGGGAATCACTGCATCAGCTGATGCCTGGGGAAAAAGATACGCCCTCATCTTCTCACTTGGAAGATAAGGGCCAGAGGTGTTCTTCTTGAAGCCCCTTACCCAAGTACGAAGCTTTTCCCTTGCTATATCCCTTGATTCCGCCGTTCTAGGGGAATCAAAAGCCTCAGTAATCAGGTTAGTGCATACAGTACATACCTGAGGGTCCCAATACTGGAGATCATCCTTGGAGACAGCGCATGCTGCGTGTCTCCTACAACACTCATGTCCGCAGAGGTTCTTGCTGCGGACATTGCAGAAAACATTTCCGCACTTCGGAGGGTCCTCCTGTAAAGAGAAGAAATTTCCATGAGTATCAAGTGAACTATGTATCACTGGATATGCATAGTATAGCATAACAATTCATAAAGGAAAGACACACACTTGTGTTTCCCTCACAACCCATTGTTGCAGCCTTCCAGATAATAAAATCAAAATGGTTTATCTCTTCTAGAGTAACCAATGCAAGGTTTCCAGAGGAAACAGGTGGAGCTCACATCTAAGCAATGATTTTAAAATCCTGGATAATAGACAGGGAAGAACTCAGCTTCCTATCTGAGGGCAACAGCAAAGGGATGTGCAAGAAAACACAATAGTGTTAGAAGATACAGTGCTGTACCAAAACCCTTACTATAGTTTTCTTCTTACTGTATATGCTATACAGAAGAATACTAGTACAGTATAGGGAGATGTGTGCCGGCCTGCCTTTGCCGGCCGGCACACACCACAACTAGCTTTAAAGTATACTACTTAACAGCTATAGGGCAGCAGCACTCTGGTTCAAATGCCTGTGCCGGTCGGCAGCAACTGCCGGCCGGTAACAGCCAGTGTTGGCCGGCAACTACACAAGGTAGTACCCAGCTGCCGGCCACACTCTTGGTGACCGGCAGACAAGGACTGACATAAGCCGGCCGGCAAAGGTACAAGACCGATGCCAGCCGGCAGCAAAAGAACCAGAGGACTACACCTGCCCGGCTGCCGGCCTCATAGGCCGGCAGCCGGGACAGGTACAGCACTAGAAGAAAAATAGAATGGATGCCGGGATAAGAGTGTACACAACCTCCAAGCCCGGCAACCGAAAGAGTGCATATAAGGAAGGGGAGAAACTAATTCAGGCTTCCTTGACCAATGCCGTCCGGCTCTGCCGGCAGGCATGGATGAGGGACCAAGAGAGGTCCGGGCAGCACTCGAAAAACATAAGACCCTTGCCGGCCAGCAGCTCTGCCGGCCGGCAAGGGGCTGAGTCAATTCCACATCCTAACCTATACTAGGTCCAGAAGTAGAACGACGTACAGTACAGTAAGACCCCTGCCGGCCAGCTCTGCCGGCCGGCAAGGGGCTGAGTCAATTCCACATCCTAACCTATACTAGGTCTAGACGTAGAACGACGTACAGTACAGTAATGGCTCGGCCATTACGAAGAAAGAGGGGGAAGGGACAAGAGGGTCCTGCCAACCTTGCTTTAGTGACAGATCACCCGCAGCCAAGAAACTTATCTTAGCCTAAGGGAGATCTAAGGGGAAAGGCCAGCAATACTTGCCAGCTTCCAGAGCACCAAAGCAAGGAAGGCGTTGCTACTCCCAAGGGAAGAACTTATCCTCCCCCGAGAACAGCAACAGGACTAGTCTGGTAGATCACAAAAGAAGGAATCATATCTACAGAAACCTTCGGTAGTGACCTAAGGGAGCTAAGCTCCCTTTGTATGTGTTAGGTCAGCGAGGGGGACTCAGCCCCAAGCCAGACAACACAGACTCAGACTAAAAACTCTGTTGTTCTGTCCCTCTTGAACCATAACTACAGGAACAGGAAGGTACAGTAACACCCTAGTATAGTTTTATCGAAAATAAATTCGGAAAAAACCACTTAGGGATAAGCCCAAGGCTTAAACAGAGGGAAAGGGATTGCATACCTTCTCCGAAGAAAAGAAAGCAACCGGGGAGAATGATAAAGTATACTAATGCTCCATAAGCAACTAGCCTAGGCACCAAGAGAATCGATTACCTGATTCACCGAAACTCACACGTATACAATCTTGGAAATATTCCACACAGTCTAAAATGTATAAAATATAGCCTAAAGCTTCAATAAAATTTTAATTACACTCGGAAAACCAAAATCATGCATGAAGTACTAGGACC
>NC_090754.1:96166428-96171428 GCF_036898095.1 Palaemon carinicauda | reverse complement strand
GCAAAGAACCAAATAAAAAAAGTACAAGGAATATTGTAAATCATGCCAAATCTAATGAATGAAAGAGGCGATGAAATTATAATAATGATTGGCACAAAACATGAAATAACATGAAAGGCTTAATCATGTAAAAACAGCTTAAACAATGATGACTTGGGCTTGGTTGATACTGGAATTGCGCAGAGGAGGTCTGAGGTTTCACAATACACAATTAAACCTGTTTCAGATCTGTCATTGAAGTTAAAAGTTTGTAATATGAATCAGTGCCTCACTGGTTAGTATATATATATATATATATATATATATATATATATATATATATATATATATATATATATATATATATATGTGTGTGTGTGTGTGTGTGTGTGTGTGTGTGTGTGTGTGCGTGTGTCACTAAGCTGGAGGAAGGATCAGAAAAACTATTTTTTTTTCTTTTTTGGACTAGCACTTTCGTATTTTCATACCTCTTCAGGTCCAATTTATACAAAAAGTTAGGAACAGAAACAAAGTCACCTCTCCGACAGTAGTAAACAAGACATAATACAATAACATAGAAATTAATACACAACTAGTTTAAAAATTACAACTAGTTTAAAAGTTTCTAGTTTTAAAATTACAGTGAGTTGAAAAATTACAGTGAGTTTAAAAATTACAACTAGTTTAAAAGTTACTAGTTTTGAAATTACAGTGAGTTGAAAAATTACAGTGAGTTTAAAAATTACAGCTAGTTTAAAACTGACAGTTGTTTAATTACATTATTTATAAGAAGTTCACCAAGTTTATACATTCCTGGGATATTATATAAACTTGATGGACTACTTATAAATTATGTAATTAAACAATTGTCACTGTACCAACCGTGTGTCACACAATTGTACATAATTCCTTTTGTATATATTATGCTTGTATCTTCGCTCTTCCCTCGCACTAAAACGAACATGAAAATTCATGTTTGGTTTTCCTCTGTAACATTGTCACTTTCTCGAAGATGTATTTTCCTGTTGCCTTGAGGTTTTGTATATAAAGGAGAGTGTTCCTAAATAAAGTACTCAGTTGATTGCTTCCTGCCTTTGAGTCAGAACCCTTCTCTCGGCTCGTCACATTGGTGACCCAGGAAGTCGACTCGCTTCCACCGCCTTCCACCCCCACCCCCTCGCCCCTCCATCGTTGGTACTATGACGGACTCTACGGCAGTTGGCGCTACGGCTACTCCATTCAAACTTTCATCGTTTGCCAGCGGAGAGGTGTTTGCTTGGTTTCAGCGCGCAGAAGTCCAGTTTCGCATCAACGGCATGACTCGCTCAACCACCAAAGCAGATTATGTTCTCGCGGCGATACCCGAGGACACCTTCCCAGAAATATCCGACTGGCTTTGTGAACAAGGAGGTACGGCAATAGCGTATGACGCCCTCAAAACATACCTTCTGCAGCAGTACTCGCCGTCGCCAGCCGCCCGTGTAGCAAAGCTTTTTCAGCTCTCGTAACAACCGTTGGGGGACCAAAGGGCTTCGCTTTCCCTCAGGGAAATGACCAGTGTCGCTCACCTTCAACCTGCCGCAGACGGCTCTCCTCGTGAGGTGAACCTACTTCGTGCCCTTTGGATACGCCGTTTACCCAGACCTATACGCGCTGCCATACCCGATGTCGATAGTTTACCCATAAAGGACTTGATGACCAAAGCCGACGCCCTTATGGACAGCCACTTCAAAACCTCCATCAACGCCTCCACTCGTGACGAAGAGGACACCTATTCAACTTCAACCGAAGCTGACGTGAATGCGGTAGGACACACTCGCCTATGAATGCCGTAGGACACGCCTATGAATGCCGTAGGACACGCCTATGAATGCCGTAGGACACACACGCCTATGAATGCCGTAGGACACACTCGCCTACCCCGTGACGAGCCGGAGTGGCAACACAGCCAACCATCATCCACCACTCGCTCGCACCCCAA
The DNA here is from genome assembly GCF_036898095.1 of Palaemon carinicauda. Classification (NCBI taxonomy): domain Eukaryota; kingdom Metazoa; phylum Arthropoda; class Malacostraca; order Decapoda; family Palaemonidae; genus Palaemon; species Palaemon carinicauda. Next base: position 96,169,468 of record NC_090754.1, on the reverse strand, counting down.
CCAACGACTTCTACAGCCACTCACTGCTGCTAATCGGCGCAGTTTTTACTACTACCTCTCCAGATTCAGGGCACCTATTTAACATGTTCAGTATGTCATTTTTAGAGGGGGAGCCATGTACCAACCGTGTGTCACACAATTGTACATAATTCCTTTTGTATATATTATGCTTGTATCTGCGCTCTTCCCTCGCACTAAAACGAACATGAAAATTCATGTCTGGTTTTCCTCTGTAACATTGTCACTTTCTCAAAGATGTATTTTCCTGTTGCCTTGAGGTTTTGTATATAAAGGAGAGTGTTCCTTAATAAAGTACTCAGTTGATTGCTTCCTGCCTTTGAGTCACAACCCTTCTCTCGGCTCGTCACATCACTTTTAAACTAGCTGTAATTTTTAAACTTACTGTAATTTTTTAACTAGTTTTAATTTTTAAGCTCATTGTAATTTTTAAACTAGCTGTAATAATTAAACTCACTGTAATTTTTAAACTAGCTGAAGAAGTATGAAAAGGAGAAAGCGCAAATCTAAAAAAAATCAATTATATACTACAACCTTTTACGTACTATAAACCTCGAACTCATCATGTTTTAAGAAGATAATTTTAGAAGGTGGTGATAAGAAAATGGAATCCTTACCTTGTCTCCAGCTTCACGGCATTTACATCCACAGGCTGCTGTCACTTCAACATCAACTGTTTCTTGTCGACCACCCAAACTAATGCTGATATTTTGCAGGAACTCTTCCTCTTTTTCTGGGCATTCTTCAAGCTAGAATACAATCATAAGATACATGTTATAGTAAGAAGGCCCTCCTCAATATTATTTTTCTTTATTGTAATACAACATGAAGTGACCGGGGTACTGAGCATTTTGAACTAATGAGAGTATTTCCATCAAGGGAGATCAAATTTAATCCACATAATTTAGCATATTTATCATAATTTAAGGGTAATTTTTGAAACATGTACAGTAGGATAAGGAAAATGTTAATTATAAAGAGTTTATGTTGCTTATAATAAAAGTTTTGTCGACGAACTGGTCTATTATACGCCCACTTAGCTTGTGAGTTTTCAAACCCGGTCATTAATTTCTTGACATCACTGTTCAGTGGGGAGTTGGGGGCGAGGCATAAATAAGTAAGTAAATATATATATATATATATATATATATATATATATATATATATATATATATATATATATATATATATATATATATATATACATATATATATATATATATATATATATATATATACATACATATAGTGTATGTATGTATATATACATATATATATACATATATATATATATGTATATATATATATATATATATATATATATATATATATATATATATATATATACACATATATATATATATATATATATATATATGTATGTATATATATATATATATATATATATATATATGTATATATATCTATATATATAAATATATCTACATGTATATATATATATATATATATATATATATATATATATATATATATATATATATATACACACACACGTGTGTATATGCATATATATATATATATATATATATATATATATATATATATATACACACACGTGTGTATATGCATATATATATATATATATATATATATATATATATATATATGTATATATATATATATATATATATATATATATATATATATATATATATATATATATATATATATATATATATATATAAACATCAGGTGACAATAAAAATAAATGTTATAAAAAAAATTCTGTTACTTTTAATAAAGTTGATCAAATTGTTGAATCCTATATTCTGATGGTGGTGGAATAGGGAAGAAAAAAGGCGAACATAACAAGCTACATTATTTTTTAATCTCTCGAATTTCTCTGTTGGATTCTAAATCTATACCTACTCCCCCACCTTTTTAAAACTAAATTCTTATATAATATGTCAAATAAAAACTGGAACTTTCTCATTTAGAGAAATCATGGTATAAGTGAAAATAAGTTTCCACAAATAGATGAACATTTAATTATTATTTACATCACATCTTTCACAGCTACCACCGCACTTAATGCCCAGTAAACTCTGATAAAACCAGGCTTCTTTTATATAAAGTCTGGCAAAAACCGACATTGTAGGCTACGCCTCTGAGTCATTGTCAATCTTGATAAAGAAGATTAATAAAATGAGCTACCATTTCAGATCTGTGAATAACTCTCTATAGCTTAAATGTTTCCCTTGGCGCAGTTTTTATAGGCAATTTCCATTCCTCACGTGAAAATTATTCTTTGAAATTCTAAAAGAGAACCCTTTTATAGAGGAGTAAATCCTTTCTATACTTTTTCACACAAAGAGAAGTAGCTGAAGTACCAATTTGTGAAAATAAAACTAAAAGTTCTTCCTTTGACTTGAACCTAGCTCACTGTGTGATCTTGTCATTCAACTCTCAACGAGAAGCAACATGTCATGTTGGAAAAAAAAAAGACTTAAGAAAGTGTAAACGAACTTTCCAACCCCAAAATCTCATTACAGAAATCGGCCTGCACTCTATCAACACTTCTATCTGATACTAATGGTAAAGCCCCATCTGTTAATGGTAGAAAGAAAACCGTTATATCTGTGAGATCTTTTAAAAGAATTTATTTTTTTTTCACAGTGGTAAAACAGGAACTTTAGAAAAGTAACATTACTATTTAAATTACTGTTATCTGATATGATAACTACAGGGATTTAAAAGGTAGGACTCCTGTAAACATTATCAACTCTGAAGAAAATTATTTACACTACGTTACAGTACTTGGAAATACTAGCTTCTTAGATATGGTCTAAATTTCTATAGGCTATATAGATCATTTCTTCTTACTGAAACCAAAAATTTCAATTAACTATCCACAATAAATGTTACTAAACAAGGGATGGTTAAATGATAACGTCATCCTTCCTGCTTCGTCTGCATGACTGAGTTTGACAGAATCGTCTTTGTGTGTTCATTTTTGCATATACATAGCGAATTTTTCACTTATGTTTCGAAATCTCGTACG